>NC_079520.1:27837326-28022326 GCF_003711565.1 Takifugu flavidus | reverse complement strand
GCAGGCTGCCGTTCTCCTCCTGCTGGTCTTCACAGGTAAGCTGCACCAGCGTGTCAGCTGGATATCTCCTTTTTCAGCAGATTTAGGACAGATTTCCCAGGAGTTGTCTGAATAATGTGTGAAAGTGATGCATCTCTAAATGCGTCGGTGAGACACAACATTGTGTTTAACCCAGTCGTTGCTCTGTTTACATCTGGGGAGGAACTTGTTTGGGGACGTGCTGCCTTTTACTGTGGATTTCATCCAAATATGGTCACGTAGGTGTTGAACTGAGACATTTTAGGCATTTAACAGACACTTTTGTCCAACGCGACATCCATGTGATTGAGGTCCCTGTGAATAAAATACTAGCTTACAGTCCTAAACTACCTTCTACCAGCACAACTACCAACTACAGGAGCAGAGCTGTGGACAGGGAGAGAAGGGGGATGTATACAGGAGAGAGGTAGAAGAAGAACTGGGTCTTCCAGAGCTTTTTGAAGGTAGAGAGGTTTGTTCCTGATCTGACAGAGCTCTGGAGATCATTCCGGTCCTTCAGGGAACAAGAGATGAGAATAGTCTGGATTGCTGTGGCTGAACAAGCTTTTCCAATCGACACTCGTGTGGAATAATGTGGGCAGCTACAGGAAGCCAGAGCTCCATCAGCACTGGGGCGATGCTTTCGGTTGGTTGAAGAACAGACGAGTGAGTTCTTCAACACATGCTGCTAATGTAGTCAGACGGTATAATTGCTGTAGTGAAAAAACATTCATATTTTTAACGTTAAACCTGGGAAAATTAATGAATCAGGATATTTTTAAAAAGCCAAACAAACAAACGAAACCCGTCTTTGGTGAATGTACACAAGATGCAGTATCCTTGAAGAAAGTGTGCAGCTACCAGGATGTTCTGGACCACCTGAACCTGACCACCGACAACAACGTGTTCAGACTGACCCGGCCCGTTCTGGACCACACTCAGCCCACCACAGTGGAGCTGGACATCATCCTGTTCGCCATCCTGTCTGTGGTAGGGGCTTCATGAGGCTGCGCTTCATCTGCAAACACCATCGAGCATTTAACCTTCTCTGATCTGTGTGTGTGTGTGTGTGTGTGCCAGGTTGAGAAAACACAAACTTTCATTCCTTTCATCTGGGCGTCCATGGTGAGTGACATTAAACCCTCCAGACGACAGGATTGTAGTGATCCACCTCACTGTAAATGGAGGCGGAGCTTCTGTTGCCATGGCTCCTGATGTTTTTCCCTTTCTTGACCATTTTCTGGTCTTCTCTCTACCCACATTGCCTGGATGTGAAATCTATGTTTATGTTTAGCATCATCCATCCATCAATGCCTCATTTAATGCTGCACTCCTATTGGTGAGTTGGTAACCATGGCAGCAGTCACATTGTGAAACAGTCAGCTTCCCTCTTACGGTGTGTTTCTGTAAAAGCCTCGAACTGTACGTGTGTTACCTTTGGACATCCGACATTCTCAAACATAAGCGTGCATGTTTGCTTTTGATGTGCTGCAGAGATGGAACAACCATCGCATCTCCTGGGATCCTGAAGAATTCTGTGGAATCACCAAGGTTTCAGTACCCCAGGACATCCTGTGGAAACCAGACCTCTTCATCTATGAAATGTGAGCCCACTGCAAGAAACAAGCGCATAGATGTGTAAATGTATAGTTGCACCTGCAGGAAATAGCAAAAACTAGATATAATCGGCCTCACCTCGACGCACGGTAAGGGCTCTCGAACCAGTCTTCTCGAGAGGGGTTGGACTCTCTACCACTCTGGAATTGCCGATGGTGAGAGGCGACAGGCAGGGGTGGCAATTCTGGTTGCTCCCCAACTCAGTGCCTGTATATTGGAGTTTACCCCGGTGGATGAGAGGGTAGCCTCCCTTCGCCTTCGGGTGGGGGAACAGACCCTTACTGTTGTTTGTGCCTATGGCTCAAACAGCAGTTCAGCGTATCCACCCTTTTTGGAGTCCTTAGAGGGAGTGCTGGAGAGTGCTCCTTGCGGGGGCTCCCTTGTCCTCCTGGGTGACTTCAATGCTCACGTTGCAGCGACAGTGTGACCTGGAGAGGTGTGATTGGGAAGAAGGCCCCCCCTGATCTGAACCCGAATGGTGTTTTATTATTGGACTTCTGTGCTCATCTCAGATTGTCCATAACAAACACCTTGTTCAGGCATAAAGGCGTCCACATGTGCACTTGGCACCAGGACGCCTGGGACCGCAGATCGTGGTGGAGCTGTCAACAGATCACAACCTGGTGGTGAGTTGGCTCCGATGGTGGGGAAGGATGCCGGACAGACCTGGCAGACCCAAACATATTGTGAGGGTCTGCTGGGAATGCCTGGCAGAGTCCCCTGTCAGAAGGAGCTTCAACTCACGCCTCCGGGAGAACTTTGACCATGTCCCGGGGAGGCGGGGGACATTGAGTCCGAGTGGACCATGTTCCGTGCCTCCATTGTTGAGGCGGCTGACCGGTGCTGTGGCCGCAAGGTGGTTGGTGCCTGTCGTGGTGGCAATGCCCAAACCCGCTAGTGGACACCAATGGTGAGGGATGCCGTCAAGCTGAAGAAGGAGTCGTATCGGGCCTTACTGGCCTGTGGGACTCCTGAGGCAGGAGATGGGTACCGGCGTGCCAAGCGGAGTGCAGCTACGGCGGTTGCCGAGGCAAAGACCCGGGCATGGGAAGAGTTCGGTGAGGCCATGGAAACGATTTCTGGACGGCTTCAAAAAGGTTCTGGACCACCATCCGGCATCTGAGGAAGGGGAAGCAGTGCACTGTCAATACTATGTATAGTGGTGATGGTGTGCTGCTGACCTCAATTCAGGATGTTGTGGATCGGTGGAAGGAATACTTCAAGGACCTCCTTAATCCCACCAACGTGCCTTCCAGTGAGGAAGCAGGGCCTGGGGACCTGGGGGCAGGCTCTCATATCTCCAGGGCTGAAGTTGCTAAGGTAGTCAAAAAACTCCTTGGTGGCAAGCCCCGGTGGTGGATGAGATCCGCCCGGAGTTCCTTAAGGCTCTGGATGTTGTAGGGCTGTCGATGTTGACTTGACTCTGCAACATTGCATAGACATCGGGGGCGGTGCCGCTGAATTGGCAGACCGGGGTGTGAGTCCCTCTTTTTAAAAAGGGGGACCGAGGGTATGTTCAAACTATAGGGGGATCACACTCTTCAGCCTCCGTGGTAAGGTCTATTCAGGGGTACTGGAGAGGAGGGTCCGCCGGATAGTTGAACCTCGGATTCAGGAGGAGCAATGTGGTTTTTCTCCTGGGTGTGGAACGGTGGACCAGCTCTACACCCTCAGCAGGATCTTCGAGGGTGCATGGGAGTTTGCCCAACCAGTCCACATGTGTTTTGTGGACTTGGAGAAGGCATTTGACCGTTCCCCTCGGGGGGTCCTGTGGGGGTCCTCCGTGAGTATGGGGCGTCGGGCCCCCTGATATGGCTGTCCGCTCCCTGTACGATCGGTGTCAGAATTTGGTCCGCATTGCTGGCAGTAAGTCGAACTCGTTTCCGGTGAGGGTTGGTCTCCGCCAGGGCTGCCCTTTGTCACCGATTCTGTTCGTGACTTTTATGGACAGAATTTCTAGGTGCAGTCATGGTGTTGAGGGGGTCCGGTTTGGTGACTTCTAACGATCACTAGATAAGGTCGCCGCCGCGTATGAAGTGGCTGGGATGAAAATCAGCACCTCCAAATCCAAGATCACGGATACAAATGGCCGAAATGAGCTTCCTCTGTAGGGTGGCTGGGCTCTCCCTTAGAGATAGGGGGAGAAGCTCTGCCATCCGGGAGGAGCTCGGAGTAGAGCCGTTGCTCCTCCGCGTTGAGAGGAGCCAAATGAGGTGGCTTGGGCATCTAGTTAGGATGCCCCCTGGATGCCTCCCTGGTGAGGTATTTAGGGCATGTCCCACCGGTAGGAGGCCTCCGGGAAGACCCAGGACACGTTGGAAAGACTATGTCTCTCGACTTGTCTGGGAACACTTGGGGATCCCCCCAGATAAGCTGGAAGAAGTAGCTGGGGAGAGGGAAGTCTGGGCTTCTCTTCTTAGGCTGCTGCCCCCGCGACCTGACCCCGGATAAGCGGTAAAGGATGGATGGATGGATGGGTTATAGTGCCAAGTCTATAAAGGCTATGTGGCTACTTTTCTGTGTCACCTCAGGATCCAGAAGGACGAGTCGCCTATGAACACCTACGTAGATGTGACCTACGATGGCCATGTGACATCAGACCAGGACGTGAAGGTGGTCTCCACCTGTAAGATGGACGTCCACAAGTTCCCCTTCGACACCCAGAGCTGCAACATCACCATCGGATCTGCAAACTACTGTGGTGAGAGAGAAAGGCCATTTTGGCTTACGTATACCTTCACCTTTTCCACTTGCTTTCATCCTCCTCTCACCTCAGCCAAAGAAATGAGGCTGGTCCCGTTCTCCAACTCGTCACGGGCCACCCAGTTTTCCCGAGAAATGATTAAGACGCAGGGCGAGTGGGAGTTCCTCCAACTGTCTGTCACCCGCACTAATTTCAGCATCCAAGACAGTCAAATCTGGGAAAACCTCATTTACACAGTAAGATGAAAGAGATGAAAATGCTCATGTTGGGCTGAATGTGTGTGTGTGTGGGGGGGCTGCCATGCATGATGGTAACCCTCAGTTACACCTGAAACTACTGCTGGTCCGTGCAGCTACTCAAAGGTGCTGTAAACCTTTTTCCTAAGTTCACCATGAAGAGGAGGCCCCTCCTCTACGTCATCAACTTCCTGCTGCCCATTGTCTTCTTCCTGACTCTGGACCTGGCCTCCTTCTTCATCGCTGACCACCGAGGAGAGAAGCTGGGCTTCAAGGTCACTGTGCTGCTGGCCATCTCTGTGCTGCTGCTCATCCTGAATGACATCCTGCCCTCCATGTCCAACAAGACCCCTCTCATAGGTACAGCGGTGCTGTGACTGGACCTTTCCTCCAGGTCGGATAGTACCAGAATCAAGGTTGTGGTGCCCTCTTTCCTCCTTGCAGCTACCTACTGTATCGTGATCTTTGCGCTGATGCTGCTCAGTCTGCTGGAAACCATTTTGGTGACCTACCTTCTGGATAAAAGCTCCCAGGAGAAACTGAGGGTGGTGAAGAACTGCGAGGACAAACAGGGACGGGACGACCGTAAAACAGGTCAGAACTAAGCTGCTGACAGCCTGATCCGATTCTGAGTAAAAGGGTAGAAGCTGCACGACGTCACATCCTGTAACTTGAAGCTATCGGTCAGTTCGCCTCTTGTGGCCGCCCTGCTTTGTGTTTTCAGACCAGGCGAAACGGAGCTGCTGTTCGTGCATCTGTAAAGCGTCTGGCGACGACCACCAGGGCGAAGTGAATCCTGTGGCTGAAGAGGTACGGCGGCCTCAAAATCCCATCGGTTATTCACAGAGGTGGACAAAAGCTCATATCAGCTACAAACCTGTGTAATTACCAGTGTTGTACTCATTACAATGTGCTCAGTGATCCCAGATCAGAGGTATTTTCCCCAAAGAAAGCCATTCCAGGTGGTAGCTGGATGTGGAGTACAGACAAACCACCCAAACAGCATTAAATCCCAGGTGGTCTCTGTCTGAAGCTCTGCTGTGTGTGCAGGTGAACACCAACATACAGCCGGGAGACGGCGGCGTGTTAATGCTGATCCTGGAGCAGCAGAAGGAGCTGCAGAAGACCCTGAACCTGCACCTTGGCTGCAGGGGGGAATCCTGCAAACTCATGCTGCTGGCTGCCAGAATCAACAAAGCCTTCTTCTTCTTCTACGTCGCGGCCGTCTCCGTCTTTCTGCTCCTCATCTTTGCAGAATGGAGCTCCTGAAACGGCGAAGGAAGCGTGAACGTCAGCGCAGGAGCGTCTGCTCCTAAAAGATATCCTCTGTATTTAAAGAGTGTTGCAAGCATGTTGTACCTGACAGCACACACCAGTTTCCTGTCCTGGTTTATTCCTTCACACGTCAGATTTGGGGCTTTTTTAAGTTGAATGTTGAATCCCAGTGGGGCCTTAAAGCCAAATGTCACCTCACTAAAGAGTCACAGGTGCATGGAAAGGAAGCAGGAGGCTGAAACACAATTGCAGATCCCTGGAGGCGCCTCGGCGAGCTGGACACGACCTGAGCCCCTTTTCTCTTCTTTCATGGAGCTTTTAGTTGATTTTGTTTTAGATAAGCTGGATGTGTAGCTCACCTGTCGCCAGTGTTTTCTGTTTCTGTGTTACGATTTGTTGTAAAACTCTGTGTTTAAATAAAATGTGGATGAAGATGACATGTGCACACACACACACACACAGACACACACACACACACATACACACACATGCATTTTCATGTGACAAAAAGGGATGTTATCAACATTGAATGCACTATTAGCTGTTTCCTAGACAACATAGTTGTTGGTGCATGAGGGGATGAGTGAGCATGTTAGTCTAGGTCAGTCTGCACCCTCCTATAGAATACTTGAAGGATCACTACACACGTGAGGCTGTAACATATCCTTCCTCAGTCTTAGATATTAGGGTATGTATGGGTTGCTGGCTCCCTGCACCCCTGTCCTGAACTGTTCTGGTCTAAACTGCACTACTACACTATATCCAAGCTGCAAACAGTCATGTGATCATTTATGAATGTGTCGTCGTGCCTCTCATGGGCACCGCTCACCAGTGAGGTATCAAAAGGAACGGGCCTGGTCCGTCTTTTCTAGAATTGAGTGTCAAAAAAATGTCAAATGGACAATAAAGTTTTTGCATCTATCAGCCACTGACGAGAGATTGTGTGTTTGTTTGAATGGGGGGGGGGGGGGGGTGATGGGGGGGTGATTACTCAGGGCAGGATTATTTTAAGCCGATGTAACATGGTTGCTTTAGGTGAAACGCTTGCTGTCCCATACGTTATACCTTCCTTAGTTTGATCCTAAAATATGAAAATGACAGTAAAATGCTGCAACGAATGTGTGAATAAAGTTTTGTTTCACCAAAATTGAATTTAGACAACTGAGAAGTGTGGTTTAGAGTGATTAGTGTGTGTGTGTGTGTGTGTGTGTGTGTGTGTGTGTGTGTGTGTGTGTGTGTGTGTGTAAATGCTTCACAAGTCTCAAAAAGCATGTTCTTAAATGACATTTAAATGCTTCTGCCTGCCGGGGTCCTTCTTGCCTTTCAATGTCACTAATGTTGTTGCCATTAATCCCAATTTCCAGTCTTGCTTCATCTAAATACGTCGACACTCGTGCATTAACCATCGCGTTTGACACGTTGGCCACATCACCTCTCCCTTCTCCTAGAGCAGGCATGGGCAAACTACGGCCCGGGGGCCACACGCGGCCCGTTAAACGTTTTAATCCGGCCCGCCAAACTTGAAAAATTAAATGAATAAACCTTGTAAATGTTATATTTTCACTGCAATTCTGGTGTTTTCCCACTAGAAAAAAGACAGTCAGGAGGAGAGTGATGGTGATATCCTGAAGGATAACAGAACTTTCAGTGCTTTAAAATAGAAATGGTTATTAATTTTTTTTAAAAACGCACATTTTATTCATTTGATTTTAAGTGTTTTAAGACTCATTCCAAAGTCAGATATTTTGTTGTAATGCTTCTCTTCATTTTCATTTGAAATTAAAGCACATGTTTTCTCCATATCCCAAGATGTGTATTTTTTCTCCAATGAGGTGAGGTTACCAAAGCACTCCATCCATCCATCTGCTCCTGGTCCGGCCCCTTTGTCAAATGTTAGAACCCATTGTGGCCCACGAATCAAAATGTTTGCCCACCCCTGTCCTAGAGGATGGGTTTCTCCTCTCAGAAGGTGGACAGAAGTCATCTGTCCTTCCTGTCCCTGCTGGACTGGCGTCAGTGCCGAGACGGGTGCAGGACAGCGAAGGAGCCTCAGCTGAAAACTTCTCACACACACACAGACGTGCTCAGACGCTGCAGATATGATGCAGGCTGCCGTTCTCCTCCTGCTGGTCTTCACAGGTAAGCTGCACCAGCGTGTCAGCTGGATATCTCCTTTTTCAGCAGATTTAGGACAGATTTCCCAGGAGTTGTCTGAATAATGTGTGAAAGTGATGCATCTCTAAATGCGTCGGTGAGACACAACATTGTGTTTAACCCAGTCGTTGCTCTGTTTACATCTGGGGAGGAACTTGTTTGGGGACGTGCTGCCTTTTACTGTGGATTTCATCCAAATATGGTCACGTAGGTGTTGAACTGAGACATTTTAGGCATTTAACAGACACTTTTGTCCAATGCGACATCCATGTGATTGAGGTCCCTGTGAATAAAATACTAGCTTACAGTCCTAAACTACCTTCTACCAGCACAACTACCAACTACAGGAGCAGAGCTGTGGACAGGGAGAGAAGGGGGATGTATACAGGAGAGAGGTAGAAGAAGAACTGGGTTTTCCCGAGCTTTTTGAAGGTTTGTTCCTGGTCTGACAGAGCTCTGGAGATCATTCCGGTCCTTCAGGGAACAAGAGATGAGAATAGTCTGGATCGCTGTGGCTGAACAAGCTTTTCCAATCGACACTCATGTGTGGAATAATGTGGGCAGCTACAGGAAGCCAGAGCTCCATCAGCACTGGGGCGATGCTTTCGGTTGGTTGAAGAACAGACGAGTGAGTTCTCCAACACACATGGGTGCACCGTTAGAAGGACATTGCAGTAGATGCAGAAGAGCAGCAGCAGCTTGGTCAGGAACAGCCTGATGTTGAATAAGGCGAAGCAGCAGGACCGGGAGACCGAGGCCATGTGATCAGGAAACATCAGGTGATCATCAATCATGACTCCAAGATTTCAACAGCCTTGGAAGGAGAGAGAGACAAGGTGCTAGTTTAGATGTCAGTGTTGTGATGAATGGATGAGTTGGCCTGGAAAAGCAGGAGGTCAGTTTTAGCAGGTTGTTGTTGTTGTTGTTGTTGTTGTTGTTGGTGGTGGTGGTGGTCCTGTCTCCATGCAGATTAGCCAGAGAGCCAGGTTGAGATCTGGTCTGGGACTGAAGGTTCAGGTTCAACAGGTACAGCTGGCTGCCATCTGCATACCAGAGGTATGAAAAACCATGACTGGCCCCAGCGAGGTCACGTATATGGCAAAGAGCAGTGGCCCCAGCACCCATCCTTGGGGGACCCCAATGTAGAGTTGGCGAGGAGCCAAACGCTGACCCACCGTGAATGTAGGCCCAGAGAGGTAAGATTCAGACCAGCAAAGTGCTCTGCAGAGATGCTGCCCTCAGAGAGGACGGAGCCAGTCAAGCAAAGTGAGAACTCTCGGGCCCTTTTGAGCGTCCGAAACAAGGGGCAACGGGGCCGTTTCTGTGCAGGGGCCACTTGTGACTCCAGATTAGTTTGGTTCAAGATGATGAGAGATGTACTGAAAGGTGCTGCTAATGCAGTCAGACGGTATAATTGCTGTAGTGAAAAAACATTAATATTTTCAATGTTAAACCTGGGAAAATAAATGAATCAGGATATTTTTAAAAAGCCAAACAAACAAACAAAACCCGTCTTTGGTGAATGTACGCAAGATGCAGTAACCTTGAAGAAAGTGTGCAGCTACCAGGACGTTCTGGACCACCTGAACCTGACCACCGACAACAATGTGTTCAGACTGACCCGGCCCGTTCTGGACCACACTCAGCCCACCACAGTGGAGCTGGACATCATCCTGTTCGCCATCCTGTCTGTGGTAGGGGCTTCATGAGGCTGCGCTTCATCTGCAAACACCATCGAGCATTTAACCTTCTCTGATCTGTGTGTGTGTGTGTGTGTGTGTGTGTGTGTGTGTGTGTGTGTTGCCAGGTTGAGAAAACCCAAACTTTCATTCCTTTCATCTGGGCGTCCATGGTGAGTGACATTAAACCCTCCAGACGACAGGATTGTAGTGATCCACCTCACTGTAAATGGAGGCGGAGCTTCTGTTGCCATGGCTCCTGATGTTTTTCCCTTTCTTGACCATTTTCTGGTCTTCTCTCTACCCACATTGACTGGATGTGAAATCTATGTTTATGTTTAGCATCATCCATCCATCAGTGCCTCATTTAATGCTGCACTCCTATTGGTTAGTTGGTAACCATGGCAGCAGTCACATTGTGAAACAGTCAGCTTCCCTCTTACGGTGTGTTTCTGTAAAAGCCTCTAACTGTACGTGTGTTACCTTTGGACATCCGACATTCTCAAACATGCACGCTTGTTTTTGATGTGCTGCAGAGATGGAACAACCATCGCATCTCCTGGGATCCTGAAGAATTCTGTGGAATCACCAAGGTTTCAGTACCCCAGGACATCCTGTGGAAACCAGACCTCTGCATCTATGAAATGTGAGCCCACTGCAGGGACATGTCAAGAAACAAGCGCATAGATGTGTAAATGTATAGTTGCACCAGCAGGAAATAGCAAAAACTATTATAGAACCAGCTTTTTTTAAACATTGCGTTTCAATTTGCACCTAATGGTCTATAAAGGCTATGTGGCTACTTTTCTGTGTCACCTCAGGATCCAGAAGGACGAGTCGCCTTTGGACCCCTACGTAAAGGTGACCTACGATGGCCATGTGACATCAGACCAGGACGTGAAGGTGGTCTCCACCTGTAAGATGGACGTCCACAAGTTCCCCTTCGACACCCAGAGCTGCAACATCACCATCGGATCTGCAAACTACTGTGGTGAGAGAGAAAGGCCATTTTGGCTTACGTATACCTTCACCTTTTCCACTTGCTTTCATCCTCCTCTCACCTCAGCCAAAGAAATAAGGCTGGTCCCGTTCTCCAACTCGTCACGGGCCACCCAGTTTTCCCGAGAACTGATTAAGACGCAGGGCGAGTGGGAGTTCCTCCAACTGTCTGTCACCCGCACTAATTTCAGCATCCAAGACAAAATCTGGGAAAACCTCATTTACACAGTAAGATGAAAGAGATGAAAATGCTCATGTTGGGCTGTGTGTGTGTGTGTGTGTGGGGGGGGGGGGGGGCCGCCATGCATGATGGTAACCCTCAGTTACACCTGAAACTACTGCTGGTCCGTGCAGCTACTCAAAGGTGCTGTAAACCTTTTTCCTAAGTTCACCATGAAGAGGAGGCCCTCCTCTACGTCATCAACTTCCTGCTGCCCATTGTCTTCTTCCTGACTCTGGACCTGGCCTCCTTCTTCATCGCTGACCACCGCGGAGAGAAGCTGGGCTTCAAGGTCACTGTGCTGCTGGCCATCTCTGTGCTGCTGCTCATCCTGAATGACATCCTGCCCTCCATGTCCAACAAGACCCCTCTCATAGGTACAGCGGTGCTGTGACTGGACCGTTCCTCCAGGTCGGATAGTACCAGAATCAAGGTTGTGGTGCCCTCTTTCCTCCTTGCAGCTACCTACTGTATCGTGATCTTTGCGCTGATGCTGCTCAGTCTGCTGGAAACCATTTTGGTGACCTACCTTCTGGATAAAAGCTCCCAGGAGAAACTGAGGGTGATGAAGAACTGCGAGGACAAACAGGGACGGGACGACCGTAAAACAGGTCAGAACTAAGCTGCTGACAGCCTGATCCGATTCTGAGTAAAAGGGTAGAAGCTGCACGACGTCACATCCTGTAACTTGAAGCTATCGGTCAGTTCGCCTCTTGTGGCCGCCCTGCTTTGTGTTTTCAGACCAGGCGAAACGGAGCTGCTGTTCGTGCATCTGTAAAGCGTCTGGCGACGACCACCAGGGCGAAGTGAATCCTGTGGCTGAAGAGGTACGGCGGCCTCAAAATCCCATCGGTTATTCACAGAGGTGGACAAAAGCTCATATCAGCTACAAACCTGTGTAATTACCAGTGTTGTACTCATTACAATGTGCTCAGTGATCCCAGATCAGAGGTATTTCCCCCAAAGAAAGCCATTCCAGGTGGTAGCTGGATGTGGAGTACAGACAAACCACCCAAACAGCATTAAATCCCAGGTGGTCTCTGTCTGAAGCTCTGCTGTGTGTGCAGGTGAACACCAACATACAGCCGGGAGACGGCGGCGTGTTAATGCTGATCCTGGAGCAGCAGAAGGAGCTGCAGAAGACCCTGAACCTGCACCTTGGCCGCAGGGGGGAATCCTGCAAACTCATGCTGCTGGCTGCCAGAATCAACAAAGCCTTCTTCTTCTTCTACGTCGCGGCCGTCTCCGTCTTTCTGCTCCTCATCTTTGCAGAATGGAGCTCCTGAAACGGCGAAGGAAGCGTGAACGTCAGCGCAGGAGCGTCTGCTCCTAAAACATGTCCTCTGTATTTAAAGTGTGTTGCAAGCATGTTGTACCTGACAGCACACACCAGTTTCCTGTCCTGGTTTAATCCTTCACACGTCAGATTTGGGGCTTTTTTAAGTTGAATGTTGAATCCCAGTGGGGCCTTAAAGCCAAATGTCACCTCACTAAAGAGTCACAGGTGCATGGAAAGGAAGCAGGAGGCTGAAACACAATTGCAGATCCCTGGAGGCGCCTCGGCGAGCTGGACACGACCTCCCTAATCTAATCTGGCCTAATCCAGTCAGGCCTGGGAAAGATTACAGCATTAATTTGACACTCACACGCTCGTCCTTTTATACGCTGCAATATTTCACGTCATTTATCTGCTGGCACAAAACGATCCCCCGACGCTTCTGCCTCATCTTTGGCTGTAAACTTTTATTGTGGTGTCGTCAGCGCTGCTTCGGGCACAGAGACATCGGACGATTGCTCTCTCCAGCGCTTGTGTTGCCATGGAGACACGTGGTTTGCTTGGAAGCTTTTCGTGGCCATGTGTCCTTTTACGTCCTTCAGACTGCAAAGGTTTATTTTTCTTGGTCCTCATTTCTGCTTTTATTTTGAAATTCTTCGCTTCCTTGGGAAGTTCAGCTGGATCTGCTTAAGCTTTGACCTTTGAATGAGAATATTTAAAGATTCTCCCACCTTACTGTTTGTCATATTTCTGTCCTTGTTTCCATGGTAATAATTCCATCTCTTTAACCCAGATGTAAATTTCTGTAACAAAATCCCAAAAGACAAACATGGTGAATGTTAATTTCTCATTTTTAATGCTAATTTGGGGGAAACATTAAAGGCTCATAAAGGAGAGGTGAGCGAATCCCATCTGCTGCGTAAAACTGGAGAGTGAAGAAGCTCTGGTGGGTCCTGGGAGCTGGTTCTGGAGTTTGGGACCGGCACCAGAAAAGGTTCTGATCCGCTGACCTGAAGGATGGAGCTCAGAGAGGCGGGGAGGGCGGGGCCACTTAAAGATTTAAAGACAAATGAAAGGACCTTGAGGTGCACAAGGAGCCAGTGGAGGGACCCAGACTGGGACTAATGTGCTCCTTCTCATGTGATCCAGTTCAGAGGCCCACAGAACCGGCACCTAAACGTTCCACTTAAGCAGATTTAATCATTGGCCACTGCGAGATGATGCATATCAGCAGTGTGTGAAGTCATAGGAATATTCGGGTTGCTGCGCCAGCACTCACTGGTCTGTCCACACGCTCGTTCCTCATCCGTCGGGACACTAATGCATCTTCCCACCGGGGATTTCGTGTAAATGCGACCAGCCATTTCCAGCCTCCGCTCGCACTTTCCCCAACAAGTCACGGTCTCGGTGGGAGTGACCACCTTTTCCACATCAAACTAATTGGGAACAGCAGTCCGGACAGATGTGTCCTGAGTTGCCCGGCCCCTCTGATGCTGTGATATTACTGCAGAGATATTTCAGACGGCGCGGCGTGAACACACAAACGCCTCGGCTGCACCCACCTTCTGCTGCCTGTGGACGCTCACAGGGGGCAGGATGCTCACAGGCTTCTTCTGGCTGCTCTTTCTCGCAGGTAAGCTTGGCCAAATTAAAAAAAACAAATCAGCTTTTTGACCAATCAGACGGCTGAGATAAAAGTTTAAGGGTAAAATAAATACGACACTGCTGTTGGTGGATGATTTCAGAGTTCAGGGTTTTTATTACTTCATTACAAACCAAGGTTAGTTCGGTTGTGTATCTTTATTTTGTTAAGCGTTCCGGGGAGTCTTTTGCTGTTTCCAAAGCTTAGATTACTGAACGTCTCCCCAACTCGATGCACTTTTGCAGCCAAACGCAGCTTTATGGATCTCACAGAGAGACCTTGGACTGGAAATCAACTCTGACATTGAAATCATTAGTGGCCTAACGAGATAAAACCACTGCCAACGCCCCTCTAATAATGGCCTTTCAGCGACCGCAGCCGCATGTGCGCTGGTGGTTTTAATGGCCTCCTGATAAATTAAGCAGCAGCAGAACTTTCCCTGGTCACCAGGGTGACAGGAAGTATGTTTGCTTGTTTCGGCTGCAGAGGGGGTTCACCCCCAGAACAACTGCAGCTACCAGGAGGTTCTGGACCACCTGAAGATAACCAAAAGCAATGAGTTGTACTACATGACTCGCCCTGTTAAGAACTACAAGCGCCCCACGCTGGTGTCCCTGGAGGTCCTCCTCTACGCTATTTTAGATGTGGTAAGTGCCTCCTGAACGTTTATATTTGATCATGGTTGTACCTCAAAAGACTCACGTGTCTCTTTGGGTGCAGGTTGAAAAGGAGCAGAAGTTCATTCCTTACGTCTGGACGGTCATCGTGAGTTCTGTGTTTCGCCCTTAAGTCTCTCGTGGTCGGCGTTTCCCTCTTTCACCCTCTCCTTTACTCTCCTCTCACCGTCTGTAGAGGTGGCACAACGAGCACATTTCCTGGGATCCAAAACACTTTTGTGGGATCAATAATCTTTCTCTTCCTGCTGAAATTCTGTGGAAACCCGACCTCACTATTGAAGAAATGTAAGTTATACGCGTCAGTAGAAGACCATAGAGGGCTCTGGGGGGGACCCGCCTGGGTGCTAATGGTTATGGTTCTATAGGAAGGCCGGTGCGTCCCCTTCACAGGTGCTGGAATGACTGTCATGACTCTACAGGCATCATTATTCACTTTAGCATTTACACGATGGTGCATAAAAGTCTGATTTTAGAGATATTATATGAGCTTGGAAGGGTTCTAGTAAAACACGTTTGGGTAAGCAGAGAGATTTAAATTCCCACCGCTGTCGTATCACCTGTTCAGGTACCTGAGTGAGCGTTTCCTCTAGCTTACCACATGGTGCTGCACACCGTTATTGCAGATTAGCATCAATGTCGTGCTTCAGTTTCCTCCCACGGAGCTAAAACGCGCGGCGTCCCTCATATCCAGCACCGCTGGAAGCAGAAATGAGAGCGCAGTTAACAGGGGTGGAGGGGTGGACCTTCAACAAAGGCTGCTGTGTTATCAGGAGATTATCACCTGTGAAATCACCTGTGCTGTCACACAGGACGGAGAAGGACAAAGCTCCTCCCAGTCCTTATCTGACCATCAATAACATGGGCTATGTGGAAATCCAGAACGACCAGGTACTGGTCAGCACCTGCAGGATGCACATTTACAAATTCCCCTTCGACGCGCAGAGCTGCAACCTGTCCTTCAAGTCCGTCATACACACAGGTGAGAGCGCCGCCGGTTGCCGTGACGCCCGCCACACGCCTGCTGAGATGCCGAACGGTGAGTCTGTGCTTCCCACCGCAGCCAAAGACATCCGTCTCCTGGCGAGCGACAACTCGTCTGAGGCCACCGAGTGGTCGCGTGAGTTGATGCGAACGCAGTACGAGTGGCTGTTCATCAACATGATCGTCACCACCGAGAACGCCACGGACCTGGAAGGCCAAGACGTCATCGTTTACACTGTACGCAGAGCAGGTTGGTTGCAGGTGAATATTCGGAGGTCGGAGCTCTCACGGGACATTCGCCCCTTCCAGATCACCATGAAGAGGCGGCCCCTCCTCTACATTGTCAACTTCCTGCTGCCCGTCTTGTTCTTCTTGTGTCTGGACTTGTCGTCGTTCCTGATCTCAGACAAAGGAGGCGAGAAGCTGAGCTTCAAGGTCACGGTGCTGCTGGCCGTCACAGTGCTGCAGCTGATCCTGAATGAAATCCTGCCCTCGTCCTCCAACAGGATTCCACTCATAGGTCAGTTCAGACCAGCTTCAGAGCTGCTCTTGCCACATTCATGCACACTCCTGCTCTTTCCTGTCTCCCTCAGCCGTTTACTGCATCGGGAATTTTGCTCTGATGCTCCTGAGCCTTCTGGAAACCATTTTAGTGATGCACCTGTTGGAGAGGGACAATTCACCCCCCAGCGTCTCCAACAGGGATCAGACTCTCGGTGACGAAAAAGAGGGCCACAGCATCTTCCCCAACTTTCAAGGAGGTGAGACCAGGAACGTGGAGAAGCCAGAGTTCAGAGAGGGAACCTCTAATCTTTAAGGTCACTTTTCCTCTTTTTCACTTGCTTTATCTTTTATTTTTTGGGGCTCTCTTCAGGAGTGACTAACTGGAGTCAGTGTCTGCCTGACATGTCTGCGGGGGAAACGATGTCTGAGCTCCTGCCAGTGGCCAGACAGGTGAGAAACGAGCTGCCACCTCCTGGCGACCCACAACTATAACCCTCAGAACCAAGTCTGACCAGTTCCTTCCGCAGGGCGACAGCAGCAGTTTGAGGGGCGACTGCCCAGACTTGGAGAAGCTGTCGGACGAGCTGAGGGAGCTGGAGAAGACGCTGTCTCAGCTCCTCAGCAGCAGCAGAGAAGAGAAGCCTGGCGGCTACTGGGCCGACCTGGCTAAGAAAGTCAACAGGATTTTCTTCATTTTCTACTTAACCACGGTTGTCGTCTTTTTAGCCGTTATTTACACCAAATGGAATGAAACTGATAGCTGGTGATCGTCGGGAAGCTTCTGCACCGTGTAACCGAGACATGAATCATCTGTGCCATCTGACACGAGCAGAGGCACCGATGCAGCAGGCTAGAGACAACATATAGAGCAGGAGGGCTTCGCCACAATGACCCACAGATGCAGCTGATCCTGAACCCTTCCATAGCTAATCTTTACACATCTGCTGGGTCAGGTCATAGTAATAATGACTCAGCAAATTTAGGGTTCTCTAACTTCCCCTGTTACACAGATGGGCTGAACGTATAGATATATGTATGCATGTTTATGTCACCAGCCTGTACGATTAACTGACATGTATTGTTCTTGTATATCCAGCATGGAGCGTGCACGCTCATTATACTGTGTAGGTTAGTGCACGTTGCCTGGAGGCGTCATGGTGTATTTATTTAAAGGGCATTCTTCTCTGTCTGCACAATGTTGGATTTACTTCCTTTACTGCAAAATAAAGAACTTATACCGTATTTTACCAGCGTCTTAAAGCCTTCGATCTGAAATATGGAGGTGAAACCAGAACCACAGTGGAAACTTGTGTTAGTTCTGGTTAGACAAGATAGAGGTTTGTAGATTTGGGGTTTTCCAAGAAGAAAAGAAGAAATGGAATAAACGTATCTGGTCTCTTCTGGGTGGAAATGGGTGGTTTCATGCCCAGAGACCCAAACACAAAGTGGTCAAATCTGACAACAACGGTGGCTGGAACAAAGAAATAACCCTTTAGAAAATGATGACGACAGACGACCATGAGGCCAGTGATGGAGAGGTTAAAGCGTCAGACGGGACAGCAGGGCGCCAAAAATAAGCTTAAGTCTGCTGAATTTAGTCAGCGAGAAAAGTCCCTTCTTCATCAAGCTGGAGGCAGCGGGGACCTCGACCTTTCACCCAAATACATCAGAGGTCAACGTCATTTTCATAAGCACTTAAATATCAAATGGTGAGAATGAAACAATATTTGGAGGAAAACCAACCCTGGCAACCATGCTGCCACGACCCCCCCCCCCCCCCCCCACCCCCCCACCCCTCTACAACCAGCCCAGCCTGGCGCTGAGAGGAAGACACCATTTAACTGAAATTATCAAAACACTCCCAACACTCAGAGGACCCAGGAGCAGCAGCAGAACCAGGAGCAGAACCAGGAGCAGAACCAGGAGCAGAACCAGGAGCAGCTTTTCATTTGAACTGGAATTACGATGCGTTCAGGGCTTCTTTTGTTGCTCCTTTTTAGAGGTAAGATTTTGCTCATTCTCGATTTCTTTCTCCTGTTTGTATAATTTAATAGCAAACGGGAAGCTGAGAGCTGTTTTCATAGCTTGTGATAATCTGATGAAACATGAGCTGAAACTAATTGAAAAGGACTCGAAGAGGAGCAGCACGAGGGTTTATTGCAGCTTCGTCGCTGCGTTTCCGGACAGCTGAGACGCACTTAAAGATCTGTTCAGCCTCCTTGTTGGGATGGTTGTTGAGAGTGTTGTTAAAGGTGCACGTCAGATAAAGTTTAGTGCACGAGTAACAGATGCAGAATGTTGATGGAGTTTTAAAAATGTCCTGCTACGTAAAGCTGTTGAACGCCAGAGATGAGAGGAGGGTTAAAGAACTGCTTATAGTGTAGCGTGCACGCAATGACGTGCTCAGAGTTGCACGTATGTGACAGTTTCTCCACAAACGTGAGCTTTCATGAACTCTGACTGTCATCACTGTTTCCAGCTGCTGATGGGGGGAGGTTGTGCAGCTACCAGGACGTTTTAAACTACCTGAACCTGACCAAAAGCAACGAGCTGTTCTTCATGACCCGGCCCGTGAAGGACTATCAGCAGCCCACTGTGGTGTCTGTGGAGCTGCTGCTGTACGCCATTCTAGACGTGGTGAGGCTGCTAAAGGTCTAAATATCCCTGTGAATGGTCCAAACACTGGTCTCAGCTCCCTCGCCTGTCTTACATGGGACTCCTATTGATCCACATCTTTACAGATAGAGATCGCACAGACGTTTGTTCCTTACGTTTGGATCGATATGGTGAGTTTCACATTCGAATCACATTCTTCTGAACGAGATAATTTTGTCGAATGAAGGTTTATCTGAAGTCCCGGTTTAACTGTAGCGTTGGCAGAATCAATACATTCGATGGGATCCAGATGATTTTTGCGGCATTGAGACGGTTTCACTTCCTACTGATGTCTTGTGGAAACCAGATTTAACAATTGAGGAAATGTAAGTGTAAATCCACTTTTCCACAAGAACTCTTTCCTGATTAAATCCTGTTTTATTGTGAAAAGCAGCATTTCTTCACGGAGGGGCGGTAATTCTGAGTGTTTCCTCGGTCTGCCACCAGGGGGCAGTGTAGATACTTCCGTAATGAGTTTGCGCACTGTAAGCCAGCCTGTGTACGCGTATATCTTCATGTGTTACCACGCAGGACAGAAAAGGACAAAGCTCCCCCAAGTCCCCACTTGATTATCCACAGTGACGGTTTGGTCAGAGTTCAGAATGACCACATGTTGGTCAGCACCTGCAGGATCCAAATCCACAAGTTCCCCTTTGACCACCAGACGTGCAACCTCTCCTTCAAGTCTGTTGTACATTCGGGTCAGCCTGCAAACCATCAAGTTCTTCACTTTTCAGACATTAATGCGTGAGCTAAAGAAGGCAACGATCCATCTTTGTCCTGTTGTTGTGGTTTTCCTCTCACACCAGTCAAAGAAATACAGCTTGTTCACTCTCCCTGCTCCTCCAAGACCTCAGACATGACGATGAGGAGCCAATACGAATGGCTCTTTGTCAGTATGACCGTCACCAACAAGACTGTCGACATGTTCGACCTCAAGCAAGACATGCTAATCTATACTGTGAGTATCTATGCATGTAGCCCCCACCCTGGAGACCCTGAGTGCATGTGAAACAGCCTGAGCTACTCTGGTTCTATAGCACACTTCAACGGTTCAACCAGGCTTATATCATCTGGCAGATCACCATGAAGAGGCAGTCTCTCCTCTACATTGTCAACTTCTTGCTGCCCATCCTGTTCCTCCTGAGCCTGGATATCGCGTCCTTCTTTATCTCAGAACGAGAGGGCGAGAAGCTCGGCTTCAAGGTCACCGTGCTGCTGGCCGTCACCGTGATGCAGCTTCTTCTGAATGAAATCCTTCCCTCATCATCAGACCAGATCCCACTCATAGGTAGAGCACCAGAAGGCTGCCAGGCCGCTTTTAATTCGGAGTCTGGTTAAAATGCTTCCTAACTGATAAAAGGTGACGTTGTTGACGGCACTTCCTGCACATGATTGTGTCGTTCCCCCTTCAGTCGTCTACTGTATTGGCATCTTTGGTTTGATGATGCTGAGCCTCCTGGAGACCATTCTGGTGATGTACCTGATGGAGAAAGACGATGGACCTCCAGAAGGTAAAGACTGAACAGCAGATGGTTTACACGCAGCAAACAGGAAGTTGTGCATATTCCAGATATGCAGAGAAGCGTAACCTCTAACCTCCACTACGCTTCATAATTCTGTTTTTCTAAATGGGGCCTCCTACAAACACATACTTCTCCTTAAACTATCTGCTGCTACACGCTGGTGTTTAGATGCAGCATTAAGAAGCTTTACGTAATTTCTACTTTCAGACGTTAAAGCAGCTGCGCCCGTCTGTGATGTGTCTCCTGATGAAACACCAGCTGATCCATCAAAGGTTTGGACTGTTTTACTTTGATTTTTGCTCTTTCTTAACGTGTTAAGAAACCTGTTAGTTGATGCATCTCCATCAATCATATGTGGCTAAAACAGATGTAAATACATCACGTGTAAATACTACACTGCCAACACTACAGTGTAGCAACGTTCTGAAGTCCATGACCATATTCTGCAGGGGAACAGCGGCCGTGTGATGGAGGAGCCTTGTGATGATGAACAACTGTCACAGAAGCTCAGCACATTTTTAAACACACTGACTCGGAGCCTCGACGTCACTAAAGCGGAGGAGAAGCCGGCCAACTGGAAAAGAGTGACTAAAACAATCAACACATTTTTCTTTGTCTTCTATCTTATAGCTGTTATTGTGTTTTTGGCTTGGATTTTTTTCACTTGGACTGCAAAAGAATAATAGTGCATCATCAAAGTTACTGACGGTCATCAGTGCTCTGCAGAACAGCCCAAAACACAACTTTTATGTGTTTCACAAGTAGATGGTGCAGATGTAAATGTCAGCAAAAATATGCATGAAAGACTTCAATAATGTATTCCACGTTATTATTCTGTTTTGTGTGCAATATATTGAGAATTATAATTTTCATGAGTCATGAAATTAAATTTAATAGGGCCCTTCAGTAGTGTTCTGGTAGCAAACATGAATAGAAAAGACCTATCTTTTATTTATATATAATGTATATTGCTTTAAAGGCACTTTAGAATCTGATTAAAAACTTTGTTTGAACCAATTATCTCCAGTTTATTAGGTTTTATTGCTCGCCGGCGTCGACGCCATGTATCCGGGTGTAATGCGTCTGCCGGTACTACAGGGGGCGCTCGTCGCGCAACCGTCAACGCACTGGTTCAATCAGTGACGTGGATTTTCATTGAGGCGGTCATCGCTGCCCAAACTACAGATAAAAACAGTTAACTTTTCCAGATTTATGAGCGGGGTCACGTTTTTTCGTCTTCTCCTGTTTAATTAGAAATCGGCCTTTGTAACAGGTGAGTGGATCACGTCAAAGGTTGCGGTTTATGTCTTTTAATAGACATATTCTGCTGGTTAGAAGTGTCTGCGGGTGCGTTTTAAACCGGGGAGATGTGTTCAGAACTCACATTGGTTTGTTCCTTCTCGTCAACTTTGTCTGTCAGACGTCAAAATGAGCAAGAACAGCAAAGTGTTGAACCTGAAGGATAAAATCAACGATAATGAAATGGACCTGAGTCTGTGTAACCTCAGCGAGGTGCCGGTCAAGGAGCTGGTAAGTTCGACTGCATGTTCGCTCGGACAGACGCGCCAAAACGCTACTAAACTCTTTGAAATTGGGCTTACAAGTGGCCCACTAACGAAGCTGCTCGTGTTTAACGTCTATTCCAACAGGCTTCATTCACGAAAGCAACTGTGTTGGACTTGTCTTGCAACAATATCGCCTCCCTTCCTGTAAGTACCAAGAAAATCCTACTGACCTCAAACGCATCACTTGACCCCTCTGCGTCGGTGCTGCTCAGTTATGATGGAGCATAAAGGTGCCATCTGTGGTACCGGTACCGTCTCTGCTCCGCCACTTCTGGTGGAAGGATAAATGCCTTCTGATTGCAGCAGATTTAATCTTTACCTTTTTCTTTGGCTTCACACAGCCAGAGTTTTGCAACCTGACTCACCTGGTGAAGGTGGATCTGAGTAAGAACCAGCTCACCTGTCTGCCAGATGACCTGGGAAACCTGACCAGCCTTCAGCATCTGGACCTGTACAACAACAAGCTGACCCTGCTGCCTGTCAGCTTCTCCCAGCTCAGGGTTGGTTTCAGACGGCGTGGGGCAGTCGCGTGTACCTGAGATTAACGCCACTTCTCTGTCGTTGCTTTCAGAACCTGAGGTGGTTGGATCTGAAGGATAACCCCCTGGAGCCCAACCTGGCCAAAGCAGCAGGAGACTGTCTGGATGAGAAGCAGTGCAAACAGTGTGCATCCAGGGTGAGAACGGGAGGGAGACGCCAATAAACGGGGTTCTTTGGGCCAAATGCTGATTGGCTGTTTCTCCCAGGTTCTACAGCACATGCGGGTGATCCAGGAGGACGCTGATCGTGCACGAGAGAAACGCCTTTTAAGGGAGAAAGGTGGACACCACAATCACTTTTTACTAATTGACATCATTTCTGGGTTTTTGAGCAGTGGGGATGGAAAAGTGCTGTAAGTGTGTGTGTAGAGAGCCTCATCAACGATGGAGCAAGATGATGATTATTGATCCAACTCAAGTGGAACATTACACTAATTAATCTAACACAGGCCCACTAAACACACATTAGATATAAGCCGACTCTGTAGCGTAATAACCCTGCAAACATCACAATAAGAAGACATTTATGCTGTTTTCATCTTTACTTATTTCACATTTGATCTGATTTTAGGTTCTCGTGTGTTTAAACAAAATTTAAGAGGATGAAATTTGTATTTTTTCCCCTCATCAAATTATACATTCTACTCCTACTCTGAACGATACGCTGAATATTGTGTTTCTTTCCACATCATTCACGCCGTTCATGTGCAACGTCTCAGAGATCGAGAGGAAGAAGGAGGCGAAGCAGCGAGAGCGAGAGGCCAGAGAGAAGGAGGCCCGCAAACGGGAGAAGGCTGAAGAGAAGGAGAAGAGGAGGAAGGAGTACAACGCTCAGATGGAGGCCTTGGCTGCCAGGGAGCAGCAGAAGAAGAAGAGTGAGGAGAAGAAGAAAAAGAAGGCGCAGGCGGCAGGTGGGAGTCTCGTTTGTCTGCTGTAAATCAGTTTTTGATATTAATGCCACTTTTCTGCCACTGACCTCATCTCTGTTCGATCTGTTCTGAGCTGGTTTCCTACTGGAAATGATACCCCATTAAAGCGGCCAGTTGCCATAGCAACAGTGCAGAAAGTGGATGGTTAGGGTTTATGGGCTGGGTGTGGTTCCACTTTACATATTTTACTTTTGAAAAGAATCTGTTGGAGGGAATTCAAAACGGAAGTTTAACATGAAGCAGAGACACGTGGGAAATGTAGTCCAGTTTTAGGGAAGAGCTAAATCATCCCTGTTGTCATGGAGACTGTTCCCCATGGCCGTCAGCACCTTGGGCCCCAACCCAAAAGTACCAGGAACCAATCCAGTGAGCTGTATGTGTTGGCTAGTTTCGCTCAGGTCATGTATTGGAATGATGCTGCACCTGAAACATCTGGATTTTCCCGCTCCGTCCACTCAACCCAACATGGTTCACGACTTCCCAGCAGGTAAAAAGGCGCCGGCGGAGTCGCCGCTGAAGCCCCGGCGGTCGTTCCTGCGCCTGGTGTTCAGGCTGCTGCTCCTGCTGCTGCTGGGCCTGGCTGGAGTCGCTGCCGTCTGCCACCTGACCGACATGAAGAAGGAAGCCATGTGCGTGCCAGTCACCGTCGCCGTGGACAACGGCCTCCTGTGGGCGGGGCAACAGCAGGACGCGCTACGGCGGCTGGTGCAGAGCTTGTCAGCAGCGCTGAGGGACTTTCTTGAATCCAGCCAAGCGTCTAAAAACTAAAGAAACTGTTTCCAGAGCGGGTTTCACAGATGTTCCCGTCCGGGCGGAGGTGTGACTGAGGTGATGATGTCACGGATGATGGAGGGAGGAGCCAGTTGCTGACATCATCTTAAATTCCTATGGAATTGTCGCTCTTTGTACTACAGCCCATAGTTTTTACAGCAACCTCATCTGAAACGTTCTTCTGCCTGCTGTGTTTTGCTGTGGGAGCCGCTGAATCCGTCCCTGGGTGGACGGTCCCGGTCCAAAGCGTCCCGGTCCATCACAGCTGTTGAGTGTTGGCAGATGTGTGAATGTAGATCTCATTCAACTGTGGCCTCTGACGTCTCTGAAGTGTGATTCAACAGGAATATCTCCTCATTTAGATGAGAGGAATCCCAAAGATTTAGCTTGGCTCGTTTTATTACTGACCACCAGATTAAATTGTCCAGTTTCGGGTCAACATCGTAAATATCGTGATCACTGTCTGCATGTTTCTTTTTAGTTGATTCTCACTGAAAACCTGTCATACATTGTAATTATTTTTACTCTCTGATGTCTCGGCCTTAAAAGAATCCAGAATCTGTGCGGCTTGTTTTACCTCCATTAAAAAGACTAAACTGGACATTTGTGTTTGGATGAGACAAAACTGTTGAAATTCAGTCTAAACTCTAAACGGCCGTGTGTTACAGGATCCACATCAGCTGATTCTGCCACTAAAATGAGGAGGAAAATCATGTTGTGATGATTTAATTACAAGATCAGACACTGGATATGGAATAAATGACGCACTAAAAGGTTACAAAACCACATTGGCGGTCGATTTTATTAAATAAAGCTCCTGCATTGATTGGATTTGGCTGCCCGGTGAGAAAACGAGCAACGCGGGAGACTAATGCAGCAATTACGGGCAATTTGAGACGCATCCTTGTTGCTGGATTCATACTTAATGTCCAACTGGATCAGACATCTAAAAAGACAGGCTGCACGTGTCCAGTTGTCCATAACCACTGTCAATGTTGGGCTTTAGAAACAGAAGAGGTCAAAGGCATCCAAACCTGAAAATGGTTCTGATGTCGGGGTGTTTCTCTGATCCACGCTTGATTTTGGACCCCAGAAGTCAGTAAAGTCCGAGAGGCTTCACTCTGAACACAGCGGCTGCCTGCTGCTGCGCGTCTGTCTGTAGTCGCTCTCCTTCACAACGCAGCCGTCGTCCCGCAGCCTCGTGGTAAAACTCTCGTCCGCCGCCAGCTCCAGCGTCACTTCTTTGAACACCTGACACACTGACACCTGTCACACACACACGGACGAGGTCCTGTTTGGCGCCTACATCGGCCACGATCGCGGACGTGTGACAGTCGTACCTCCTGGAACCGGAGTTTCTTGAACATGGTGATGCTGATCTCGTTGTTCAGGCCAATTTTCACTTGGAACTTTTTGACGCCGAGTTTGTTGACTCCTAACAGAAGGAAACCGTGATAAAACACCGGCTTTAAGCTGAGCATTACAACAACAACAACAACAACAATCGTTACCATACAACATCATCATGCGTGCCACTTCTTTCCCGATGCCTTTGCCTCTGTAGCTGGGCTCTGAGTGTGTAAAAGAAACTTCAAGAAATCAGAACCAGTTCCCTGAACTTTAGAGTTCAAGTAGAGGAGTGGAGTTGCCATGGAAACAGCGATCATGACCTGCGATCATGATCTCCAGCTCAGCCAAGGACGGCTCTGTGGGGTCGGTCAGGAAGATGTTCACGTCTCCCACCATGCACTGGTCCTCGTCTACGCTGGCGTCGGCCCACCGCTGCTTATCCAAGATGATGAAGGTGCACTCTAAAACATATTTTACACACGTCTGGTGGTGTTAGAGAATAAATATACAGAAGCAACGTGGACTGAGGGAGCTGTTGGACCATGAAGGGAACAGGTGAGGCTCACTGTCGTCGTCCTGTCTCCAGCTCTGCTGCATCAGGTACTCCTGCTCCAGCGTCAGCGGCTCCGACGCTGTCAGCTGCTGCAGCTCGGGACTCTTCATCCACTCATGATACCTGCAAAAACAGGGAAAAGCCCAGACAAAGGCCGTGCGTTTTACACCTTTGCAGTGCATTCAACCCACCTCCAGCAGGTTTGTTCTTAGCGGTACAAACTCCCAAGTTAGAACTGTATATGTTATATTCTTAATCGCTGGAACCCATTTCTATCCAGGATTAATCCTGCCTTTATTTTCTTGTCTCAGCCCCTTTGTCATACTTCACTTCAATAAAGTCAGCCTCTAAGTCACTCAGTTTTTGTCAGTTGCCCTAAAATAAAGGGCACTTTATTATTCCTGGCAATGAATAATAATCGACAGACTGATTCTGTCAGCTGTTACCTGGGAACGTGGTTTTTGTTGTAAGGAACCAATACGACTTTTTGTCCCTCCAGCAACGTGTTCTCGTTTATCTTCATGACGAAAATGGGGTATTAAATCTCAAATAAACGTTAAAAAATAAAAAGATTCCACATGACTTGTCCATATCTGAGATCTACTTCCTGTTTTACACTCGCGGCTCTAAATTACTGCAGCGCGGACTCACAGGGCGGCGCGCGTCGCCCCCTGCTGGTCAGTCACCGGAATAACGTCTGATCAATAAAAATGAAATACGATCAATAAAAGTTTTAACTACACAAATTAATCGTAAAAAATTTGTGAATGTTCAGAAAACATTGACTGTTAGAAGTGACAGTTAATCAGTTGATTTGAATAAAGGCTAATGATGAAAAGGTTACATATTAGAACACGTGGTAAAATATACTCAAACACAATAATCTTACAAAACACAGAACGTCACGCATGTAATTGTAAATGTATTATTTCAAACTGTGCACATGTACTACAAGCATTGCGTCACGATCTTATGAGGCCCTTCCCAGTCCATGCCACCGTTTGATGGCGTCCTGTGGCGAGCTGACCATGTCCATCCAGTGCTGTAGCTGTGGGCCCCTGGCGTACATGAAGGGGCCCAACACCAGCATGCCCAGTATCGGTGGAGGTTCTGGGAGGAACAATGCCAAAAAAAAGGTTACATTCCTCTCTTTTAGCAGCCAAAATGAACCACCAAACTGTTGCTTTTAGCTTGTCGCCGAGCTTCTCTCCATGATAGTTAAAACTGCCTCTCAGTTTTGATGATAAATGGATGATACCAACGGGGTTCATTCCATAAAAAATCTAATGAAATAAGTGTTGCACCTGAGTGGACGCTGCTGGGCTGCTGCAGCTCAACCCTCAGACAGGCCTCCTCCAGGTGCTGCGGGCGCAGTTTGAAGGTCGTCCTGTGGCTGAACGACGGCTCGCCTTCACCTTTCACCACACAGCTGCGTTTGCTCTTCACCACCTGAGAGTGGATCTGCAGGCTCACCTGGACGCACACACCTGCCCAACACACACGCCCTATATTATAGCTATCATAGCGATGGCGGAGACGGCGGAGGGTCGACATGCCTGCGCCTGGGAGCAGCTGCAGGCCTCGGGCCCTCAGCACCACCACGGAGAGACGCTGCAGAGCTGGACTGTAGCATAACGATATCTGCACGTCCCCCAGGTCTGAACGCTGGGCGAGATCACAGGTGTTGAAATGGCTTCTGACCAGGTGGAAACATCAGCAGGGCTCCTGTGGGTACCTGTGTGTCCCCTTCTGTCTCCAGGTCCCTCCAGAGCACCCGGCCGGCCTGACCCAGCTCTCCCTCCAAAGGAAACAGGATCCGGCCGACAGCGCGTCGTCTCCCGTCCTGCTCCGTGCTCAGCACGCACACGCTCAGGGTGCTACGAGGCACGCGCACGGCCGACACCTGCCAGGAACCAGTGCCGATAAACACAAGAGTTCTTTAGAACCTTCCTGCAAAGCTCACCTGGAAGATGAACAAGTTGTTGAACTCCGGGTCGGGCCCCGTGCCCCGGGCCTTGGCCTGGCGTGACCTCCGGTCATCAGGGAGGAGCCGGAGCTCCACCAGCGTCGCGTTGCCATGGAAGCGGGGAGGGAGGTTGCTCAGGCGGAGCAGGGACACCACGAGCTGCTCGGAGCTGTGGCGGTACTCGACGGAGAAGCAGAGGCGGGGGGCCATGCCCGGCGGTGGCGCCATCACCTCGTTCAGGGGGGGGTCAGAGTACAGGCCGGCCAACACCGTCCCCACTGGGTACCACCCTGATCAGAACAGGGTTGTTCCTTAGCAACGCTGGTTTAAATGTGAGGCCAGTGCAGTGGAAGCGTCAGAAGAAGCACAACAACCTACGGCTTACTGAGAGCGAGCCCCGGGGGGCCAGGAGGTCCTTCTGGGCCTCCATCTTTCTCTCCTCCCCTTCGGTCCGGCTCCACTCAGGTTGTGTTGGGCAGCGAGGAGGCAGCTGGAACGGGATCTCTCTGGGCCTGTCACACAGGTCGCCGGATCACTCGTTATTCCCCGTCTCATTTCAACGTGCTTTTGAAGCAATTTGACCCCTGCATTGGTTTGTTTGTGATACTAACGTGGCCCAGGAGTTCTGAGACACCGGAATAACCGGAGCAGAAGGTCCCGGGGCTGAAGGCCGTGTGGAGGGCAGCTCCTCGTACTGACTCTGACACTTCTGCTGCTGCTGCTTCCACAGGCGGTACACGGCCAGGCCCAGCAGCAGCAGGACCAGGAGACCCGCAGACAGTCCTGCAGCCAACAGAACCGCCTGGTCTGGACCAGCAAACATGTTACCAGCAGGAGCATCAGCAGATGTTCAGTGTTGGTTCATTGCCTACCTGTCATCTCTTCAGCCGACGCAGCAACAGAACTGGGTCTCCTCTCGATCCTTGTTGGGTTTTACTGGGCTGACCCAGCTGCAGCAGCCCAGCAGCACAGCTGCCTCATTCCCACCTCCACGTGCCGTTATCTTGCATTTGGGTTGTTGGCGTGAACTCGGGCTTTAAAGGGGCAGAGCGGTAAATGTGGAGACGCACAGCGGCGTGAACGTACCACCTGGGCTGACTACCCAGTACGACCCAGGACCCACGACCCATGACCCAGGACCCACGACCCACGACCCACAACCCAGGACCCAGGACCCAGGACCCAGGACCCAGGACCCAGGACCCACAACCCATGAGCCACGACCCACGACCCACAACCCACGACCCACAACCCACGACCCACGACCCACGACCCACGACCCACGACCCACAACCCATGAGCCACGACCCATGAGCCATGACCCATGACGCGGAGCAGCAGCACATATTGAGGACACGTTAGCGTCCTGATATACAGATCTGGTTACGCAGGTCTAGTTAAAGCGATGCTGACTCGGCTTATTTCTGTCCTCCATGTCTTTAAAAAGCCTGATCCTTTTCCTCAAGTGTAAGTATATTATGACTTGACACCAATCTGATCTCAACTCAGAATCAAAATGGAAATTCAGCTCAGCCGCCCACTGACACACACACGCACGCGCACACACACCTTACAGAGATTGGATGGAGGCTAATGAGATGACAGCTAATCCCCTGAGCTAAAGGGAAGTGCTTTTTCATACGTTTCCCCTCAGACACCCCCAACATCCACCAGGACAGCTCTTTGTCTTCACACAGATGTCCAGTTTAGGGGACGTCCAGGTAAGAGAGAGGAGCAAGTCAAAGACAAAACCACAGCGGAGCCAAAGAGACGTGAGGGAGGAGGAGGAGGAGGAAGAGGAGGCTGTTGTGTGGGAGGCCAGCAGGGGACACGAGGGAGGACTCACAGGTAAGATGAGGTTTAATCTCAAACGTTTGCTTCAGATTTACTAATGTTCCCACTTCAAGGTCGAGTTGGAACCAAAATGTTTCAAATTCAAGAAGATCACACACACACACACACACACACATGCACACACACACACACACACACACACACACACACACACACACACACACACACACACACTATGTTTGTCTTTATTGTTTGATTGTTGGTTCTTTTGTCCACTCAACCAAAGCCCAAATGAACGCTCTCTTAATCTCAATGATTAATCTGCGCCGCCTTAACAATCAAATAATCTGGATGCTGTAATCCCGTTAGGCTAATCTGGAAATTCCCCTCGATGTGCGTGCATGTGCGGGTGTGTGCTGGCCGGGTTGGGTGCCGGTCAGCGGGGGACGGGTTGATGCACGCCGTGCCTGTGACAGCTTGGTTCTGGCGGTGGAGGACACGGGGACACGGTTCTGTGGCTTTGGATCCGGGCTGTGCGAAGGCCCGGTCGAGGTCTCGCGTGTCACCGACGGGTGTCAGGATAAACCACGCGTCTTTCTTTCAGGGCCGCGCTGTTGCCATGGCGAGACGTCCTCTGTCGGAGAGTTACCAGTCCGTGTGCTCGGGCTCCAGTGACGTGGGGACGGTGGGTGTGGAGGACGAGGACGACGGCGCGCCCATCTTCTCCCTCTCCCGCAGCTCCATGGATGTGGTGATGGCCGCCGGGCCGCCACACAAGAGGGACCCGGCGTGGACCACGACGGACCTGAGACGCAGCTCCAGCACCAACACGCACCCCGAGAGCCACTTGGTGGCGCTCAAGCAGCTGCCCCCCCACATGTGGCAGCACGTGAACGTCACCAACAGCCACCACGTGCCCCCGACGGCCCAAACTCTAGACGTGAACACCTCGCCGGTCCTCAGCGAGCGTTGGATCGCCAACGTGCACCGGTGGAGCCAAGGTAGCAGCAGCACGCACAGCCGCAGCAGCACGCCGGACACCGTTGTGGGGCGCGACGGGACGCCGCACCGCTGCGGCCTCCCCCAGGAGAGCCCGTTTTCTGCTGCTGCCCACTCCCTGGTGTCCAGTCCCATGTCTCCCTCCACCAAACCTCCGTCCCCCCCTTCCCCCCTGCAGACGCCTAATTTACTTCCTGAAGTTCTGTTAACTTCTTCACCAGTAATTCTGAGCCCGGGTCAACAGAAGGACTTTTCTTCACCTGCGTCTTCACCACCGGTGTCTCCCCATCAGGCTTCCACGCCCCCCCCACCGATGTCCAACTCCCCCAGTCTCCTTCAGCTCACCAGCACAGAGGACGACGGCTTCCTGGACAATAATAATCTAGAGTCTTTTACCTTCCCTTCCCCTATTCTGTCCTCGACCAGCTTAGCAGATGCATCGGACAGCAGAAGCCTCGCTGATGCTGCAGCGCCGCACCGTCCCGAAAGCTCCGAGATCGTGGAAAGTGCTGGAAAAGTGCTGGAAAACTGCTGGAAAACTCCGGTGATTTGATGCCGAATTCTCCGGCGAACAAGAACGAATCGTTCCCCTCCGACAGCTACGGTGAGCTAGCGTGGGAACCAGCGCGAAGCTGTTGGATGACCCAAAGTTCTAGAGCCCCCCTGGTTTGTTCTGTGAGTGACTCCCAGTTGAGAAAGTGGTGCAGATGCGACATGAGCACCAAAGAGAGCATCTCAAAGGCTCCCAAGGGTGACGAGTTTAGAGAAGAAGGCACCATGACCTCACAGCCACACCTGGTGGACGTGGCGGTGCAGACCATGACTCCTGCTGGGTCATTGTGGGGGCTCAGGAAGATCATGTCCACCTCCAACATGGGGTCGCACTCCCTTTTGGGTTCACCGCCTGGATCAAGGCTCAACCTGAAGTCCTCAGTGGGTTCAAATTCGAATCTGGTGTCTCCGTCCTCGAGCATGTTCCCCATCAGCAGCGAAGAGGAGGAGGAGGAGAAACATGAAGAAGAGCAGACGGAGGAAACTTTACACCATCCAGACAGGAGGAGGTCCTGCCTGAAGAACCAGGGCGAGGAGAAGGAGGACGTGAGGAGAGGCAGCATGAAGCAGGTGCAGTGGGACGAGGACGGGATGACGTGGGACATTCACGGAGCATCTCCAGACCCACAAGATCTGAGCACCGCGATCCAGAAACATTTGGAGGTCCTGAGTAGCAACCAAACGGTAAAACGGGCCTCAACGAAGAAAAAGGCACCAACGCCTCCAGCTAAATCAAACGTGGTCGAATCCCCTGACCACAAAAATCCCTCCGGTGTGAATAGAGAAGCAGCTGAGCCCAAAGGTGAGCAGAGCCCAGACGGAGGAAGGAAAATGGACAAAGGGGGCGGAGCTAAGGAGGAAGGAGAACCAGAAACTGATCCCAGATTAAGCAGATCGGAGTCAGACGCCAGGACGGAGGAGCCGGAGGGCAGCAGTCCTCCGGGGTCACCCTCACAGGGGAGCACGCAGAACCGCAAGAGGAGCGTGATCCGGTCCCTGAGGAGGCCCAGGTGGTGTTTAGGCTCCAGGAAGCTCGATGACTGAACAGTTCCGATCTGGGGAGCATCTCAAGAACCTCCTGAAAACAAACATTTAGTGAGGGGAGGAACATTTAGGCCCCGGCTGCTCCCCGCAGGTCAGCGTAGATGCCCACACGTCTGCATTCATTCATTAAACTTGTATTTTGAAGATGTTTTAGCTCTTATAAAACCTGCGTGTTTGTCTTGCTGCAGCAGATACGTTCACACAGCAAATAAAAGACTGATGAGTGACATTCTGTGGCACCACAAAAGTCTCAGGTGTTGACAGGCTGGCAGCAAACATGTTGTGAGCGGCAGGTAACCTTGATGAACCACGGCTGCGAGGTTTGGACCATTCCGGCGCTGCCATTCAGATGAGCGGGCACATTCCCTCTCATTCACAGCCGACATAAAGCTGCGCTCACTAGTGGCTTCCACCGCGGCTCCTGTTGTGTGTCCACACCTGAGGAGGGCAGGCGGGACGTTCCCTCACACTTTAGTGGATCTGGTCTCAGATCTTAGACGCTGAGACGTCCCACTCTGGATTGAAAAGGCGTCCCGTTGTGGTGCGACAGCATCGGGGGAAACTGCCCAAAGTGTAACAGTCTTCTGTGTGGCCCAGGCATCATGTGACCTGTTGTTTGTGTCCAGGTCTGTTTTCTCTTTGTCCCGTGTGCATATTGGTGCACTATGAGCATGCTATATGTACTATATATGAAAATGCTGATGGGACGCCCCAAAACCCCCCTTTTTTAACAGTATCAGTGGAAACTGGCAGCTACAGGAGAACAATCCAGCGCTCGGCCTTTGTTGTGCCGCCGCTCTTTGTCCCCGGAGGTGTGTGTTCTGTATGTGCACCTGTGTATGTACATCTGCGCGTGCTGGTATAAATAGCACGGGCTGCACGTTTGCTGGCGAATCTGCGTAAGACGATGGCTGTGCCCGGACCTCCGCCGCTCATCTCTCTGTCGCTGCTGCTGCTGCTGCTCTTGAGCAAGGCATCCCCGCCTGCAGCTGCGTACACGCTCACGCCCGGGCGCCAACCTCAGCACAAGCTGCTCCACCTGGGTGAGGAAGCACACAGAGACACACAGCAACGCTGAGATATCAGCTGTGCTGACAGCTCTTCTGGGCTTTTTCTGCTCCCAGATTGGCCCACGGATTGTGGGATGGCTCACTTCAAGCCCAACATGGCGGAGAGGATTGTGTCTGGGAACGAGGCCAGACCGCACTCCTGGCCATGGCAGGTGTCTCTGCAGGTAAATCCGTCGGTCGGGTTTTAGGAGAACTCTCTAAAGAGCTCTCTGATGTTCAGGATATCTGGAGCTGACTGGATTTAAAGCAGTTTCAGACATCAAAACGGGTATGAAGTCATTCAGGAGATGGCGGATAATCAGATAAGGAGGATGAGGTTTGTTTAAACGCGCAGTTTCTTCTTAAAACCAGAATCCTCGTGCAGTTTTAAAGACATCGTGACGCTTTCGGAAAATAGCAGATGCGGTTTGGCGCCATCTAGTGGTGGCAATGAGGAAGTTACAATTTAAAAACTTATTAACTTGAAAGGTGTGCTCAGGTAAATGATAAAAACACTGAACCTTCCTTAGCGAGAAATGTATGTTTCCCCTTTGTGGATGTTGCACATTATCATAATACCTCATTTATGTACTGGCAGCTACGTCAGGCATCAGGTAAAAACCATCTGAACAATTACAAGATGCTTTTCTCTTGGCTCCGTTACATGGAACAACATGCAAAATTTAATCTATATTAATTGTGGTTGACTAAATAAGGTAAACTGCAGCTATCCATATATATATATAAAGTAACTGCACATTTGAAATTACAAATGTATGTTTGAATGAATCCTTTAATAGCTAAAGTGTGTAATATAAATGGGGGGTTGGTAAAGGTCTGCAGTTCTCTGCCGCAGGTTCGTCCCAGGGGCAGCAAACATTTCATTCATGTCTGTGGTGGAACGCTGATCCACAAGAACTGGGTCCTCACGGCTGCTCACTGTTTCCAGAAGTAAGAAAACTCTTCCCCCGGCTCAGATGATCAAAGGCTTTCAAAGGAAAACCCCAAAAAAGAGCCACACCGTACTGAGCTTGTATGTTTCAGAGGCAAAGCAGAGGATGCTGGGAGCTGGAGGATCGTCCTGGGGAAGCATCAGCTGAAGCGTTCCGAGTCAGTGGAGAGGATTTTCCCGGTGAAGCGGATCTACAGACACGAGAGCTTCCGATATCCCACCCACAGCGAGCTGGACTACGACATCGCGCTGGTGAAAGCGGCGACAGACATCAACCCTTCCAACTTCATCCGCTACGCCTGCCTGCCGCGCAAGCAGACCGGCCTGAGCCCGGGGCACTACTGCTGGGTCACCGGCTGGGGCGTCACCCGGGGTGAGGGGTCGAAGGGAGGAGGCACGAAGACCTTCGGCTCCATTACGATGCCAGGGAGGAGGATCGGGGATAAAAACTCTCTGTGTTTCAGGTGGGAAGGAGAACGTGTCTCTGGCAGAAGCACTTAATCAAGCACAGCTGCCCATCATCGACTTCAAGACCTGCCGGCAGAAGAAGTTCTGGGGCGACCGCGTGCGCGACACCATGATCTGCGCCGGCTTCAGAGACAAGGAGGATCCGCCGGCCGCCTGCCAGGTGAGAGGGCGACGGAGAACGTGTGCCGTGTGGGGTTCTGATGGGCTAACGAGCGTGTCGCCGTCTCAGGGCGACTCCGGCGGCCCCCTGCTGTGCCAGCTGGGGCGGGACCGCTGGGAGGTGCACGGCGTGGTGAGCTTCGGCCCCATCGGCTGCACTGTGGAGAACAAGCCCAGCGTCTTCACCCGCACCGCCGCCTACGTCCCCTGGATCGAGGCCACGCGGATCAGGGATTTCTTCCTGCACTGATCGGGAGGCTCCGTTTGCGGTCTGTTGCCATGGAGACGGCGCTTCCCAACGCTCCGTATTTACAGGATGTGCTGTGCATAGTTGGCAACGCTGATTTGTGCAATAAAACTGGCTGAAGATAAGAAGATAATTTGAAGTGAGCGGTTATTTATTTGCGTTCGGGACATAAACGACACGTGTGTTTACAGCGATTTCTTCATTCACGCACAGAAAAACAGCTTCAATAAATAAATGTAAGGCTCGGTGCTGGGACGGCGCGGGTGCAAATCTCTTTGCTCTTGAACCTTTTTTCTGAGCCCAACAATGGGACTGCCGAAGCCACATGAAATGGGTTTATTGATTTTTGCTCCAAACAAATATAGAACAAATTAAAAATATATAAAATCCTGTGAGAGGTTCCTGGTAACTGCGAAGGAACGGCTCAGAGGATCAGAGAAGAGAGGGATTGTGGGATGTTTACAGGTGGATTACCAGTTCAGGATTATTTGCTGCTTCTTTTTCAAGGTCAGATGCAGGAAAAGGGACCAAACTGGGCTCAACTAGCATTTCCCTCAGAAGGGACAATGTCTTTGAGTCTAAATCCCACTTTAACTTGTGATTAAAGGCCGCGTCCTCCTCAATGATTTGGCCCTGAAGTTGATGCGTGTTGGGCGACGTTAGTAGAGCCTGGGGGCCGACGATGACGAGCCCGTGATGTGCTCCCAGTTGTTGTAGAGAGCGTAGGCACCAGACAGGGCGAAGCCAAGCAGACCTCCTCGGGCAACACCCTTCAAACCGCCTGCAAACACAGCGGGGAAACAGTGGAAATATCGAAAAAAGATCACGATCAAGAGCACGTGGAGGTTCAGCATAAACTGCTGAGTACAACTACGATAGAAACCCACCGGCTGACTTGAAGACCATCCCAGTAAGCGTCCCGGCGGCCACCGTGTTGATGTCGTCTTCCGCCCCTCTGGCCTTCTCTATCGCCACACCAAAAGCACTATAAAGTAAGGCTGCAACGGGAAAACCGGGACACATTAAAGTCAACCGATGGGACCGATCATCCAGAGGATTCCCTTTAAATAAAAGGTGTTTGGCTACGTGATCGTACCAACAGAGCCCAGAGAGTTGGCCCACGAGGCACCTTGTCTCGTCACCATGTTAATAATCCTGTCAACACAAAACAGACTTTTGTGAAGAAAAAGTACTACGAGACGTTATTCTGCTAAGATCAAGTCCAACTGTCACACTCACTGGACGTTACGAGGTTTGGACCATGCCATGTCTCTAGTCTCCTTCAGACCCATCCTGAGGCCATTTAAAGCTCCAAGTGTTGCTCCTGCAACCAAAACAGCCAGAAAGGTTAAACTTTACAGTCCCACAGCCTCTCTCTCTGATCCATGTGGACACAGAGAGAGAGACATGTCTCTTTTTGACGGATGTGATGAGACACTTTGACATCTAACCGGTCATGCAGGATCCTCCGATGGTGAAGAAAGCCAATTCAAAGCGTCCTCTTGTCTTATTAGCACCCGTTGGTAAAATGAATTCATCTGTGTCCTAAACACACCGGGACACGTTAGAATGAAGCGCAAACGTTCATCTTAAATATCAATTTAGCTGTGACCTACCTGGACCAAGTACCGAGGGTCGACGTTAAGATAGGGGGACAGGGGGCTCATTCCGCTTACTGAAACATTACATGTCGGTTATATTGTGCCGAAATCGACGTTTCCATTTGGATCATACGGACATGAAAGCAACTTTAATACGCGTGGTTTTTAAGATAGCTATAGTATGTTAGCAGCTATAGCATGCTAGCAACTATAGCATGTTAGCAACCAAAGGCAGCAGATCTTACTTACAGGGAACACCGGCGAGCTCCGCATTGGAATATTCAGGCGCACCACTTCCAAACAGACTCCCGAGGCTGGCTTTGAAGCCGCCCGATCCTTGTGAGTTGTTGTCCATGTCCGTAGGTATCCGTGCGGTCACCTGGCCGACGCTAAAGCCGGGGGAGCTGCGTGCTAGCTTAGATGCTATTCGAGTCACGACAAGTCAACGCGACGCTGCGGATTCACTGACAGGAATAGAACTTTTCCCGACAATATATATGTTGTACCTTCGCCCTGATTTCTTTTTTCACTAACCGTGAAAACATCTAATTTTTATATCAGTTCACTGAGCTCGCATCCTTGTAAACATTGACCTCCAACAACACGCTTTGCCGTAAATTGTAGCCGCTGTCGTGCCGTTTTTACGTCACGTTGTTGACGTAATCATCTATCTTACCTAACCTATCTCACCTTGTTGGAAAATTAAAATGAAGCCCATTTCTGATTACTGTAATGGAATACTTAATTATTCGTTTGATTTATTTTTACTTTATACTTTTTTTTTTACTTTTTAATTTTACAAATTACACTTTAAATACAGTCTTTTTTATAATTGTCCTTGCAATGTGCTCGTGCCTCCCGTTTAATGTGTCATTTTAATCTCCAATCTGATATAATTATAATAAAACTGCAGTACTGCAGTTCTCCGCGCGTGGCGCAAGGGGGCGACATCGAGCTCCCCGTGAACGAGGAGCCAGCTGTAATAACGGAGGGGTCAAAGCTGCAGCTCTGCTGCATGTTGATGAGACCTGATTTAAGAGATCGATTTAGATAAATTTGTTCCCTGTCACGGCGCTGAAAAAGAATTTGCATGATGCTGTTTGCAGGGGGGGGCCTCAACCTGAATAAAAAAGCTTCCCTGTGACGCTTTTATGATGTGCGTTTCACGGTTGTGTACGTCTTATCGCGCACTTACCCGCGATGCCATGCAAAGACCGCGCGCGCGCGTACGTGCACGCCCGTGTATGCTCGGCCCCCATCCATCAGCTGCCGGTCAAAAGGATAGAAGCACTGAAGGAATTTAGTGTGTTGAATTTCCCGAATAACAGAGCATCTTATTTGGCTCCTGCCATTGTGTGTGTGTATTCAGACGAGGCCAAGTGGAGCGATGAAGTTTGCCATTGTCGCCCAGTGTGGGTGTTTTCAGCCGCTCTGGCATGATCTTTGAGTTAGTGTTCTCTCTGTTACTGCCCAGTGTGCCCACTGTCTCTCCCACAATGCCCCATTCAGCACTGGGCCTCCCTCTCTCTCTCGCCCTCTCTCTCTTACACACACACACACACACACACACAGGCTGCACTGCCACCCATTTTGTGCCTCTGACTAATCGTCCTCGTCCTCCTCCCCATCATCATCCTCATCCTCATCATCATCACTGGGCTACAAACCAGATTTTGAGTAGTAGAACAAAATAGCCGTGATGTCATCTCTGTTATCTTTTTTCATCCACTCTTGTTTCCATCTTCTCCTCCACTTCCTCTCTCTCTCTCTCTGAGCTCACAAACACAAAAGACAGAGAGGCCACGACAGGAACCTAGTGTATGCTGGTTGTCAAGGAGACAAGGAGACAGTGTTGGGTCTTTAAACTGCCTCAGAGGGGTGTGAGAAGTTAGGGGGAGTTGGCCTTATTTACATGGGAAGAGGACGAGCGAGCGAGCGGGCGGGCGAGCGAACGGGGTGTTTGAAATACAACTCTGGGGCGGCTTAGACGACCTCCGAGTTATTTAGCTGAAATCATTCGTCCAGTCTGTCATCAAATATTTGCCAAGCAGAGGAAATCTGGGGCTGTTCTTTATGTGGGGGGAGCAGTAATGTAAATCAGCCTGTCTCTCTCTCTCTCACACACACACACACACACACACACACGGAGCTCTGGGCCCCCACCTCGACTGCAGAATACATTAACAGATTTGTGAAGAGTGTTTCTGACCAGACAGGAACAACAAGAAAACTTGACTGAAAACAGGAAACAGTCAGACAAGAGTCCCCCCCCCCCCCCCCCCCCACACACACACACTTTCCCTCCTCTGCTATCATGCACACGTTTTCCTGTCCAGAGGATTTTCTGCAGCCCCCCCCCCCCCTTTGTCTCTCTCTCTCCCTCTGATATCGGGGGTGGGGGGTGGGAATGTGGCCACAGAACAGGCTCAACTCCAAGCTGAAGTTCAATATCACCCCCAAAACTCCCACAATGAGAGCAGGAAGGGCAGAGAGGGGCCGAGCGCGCCACCCACCGCTGCATTCACCGCAGAACCCCCCCCCCATTCTTTTTGTGTGAGAGAGAGACATTGAGAGGCAGAGAGAGAGGCAGAGAGACATTGAGAGACAGAGAGAGAGGGGCAGAGAGACATTGAGAGGCAGAGAGAGAGAGAGCAGAGAGACATTGAGAGACAGAGAGAGAGGCAGAGAGACATTGAGAGACAGAGAGAGAGGCAGAGAGACATTGAGAGAGAGAGAGAGAGGGGCCGAGAGACATTGAGAGGCAGAGAGACATTGAGAGACAGAGAGAGAGAGGGGCAGAGACATTGAGAGGCAGAGAGACATTGAGAGGCAGAGAGACATTGAGAGACAGAGAGAGACACATTGAGAGGCAGAGAGAGGCAGAGAGAGACATTGAGAGGCAGAGAGAGAGACATTGAGAGACAGAGAGAGGGCAGAGAGACATTGAGAGACAGAGAGAGAGGCAGAGAGAGAGAGACAGAGAGAGAGAGGCAGAGAGACATTGAGAGGCAGAGAGAGAGAGGCAGAGAGACATTGAGAGGCAGAGAGAGAGACATTGAGAGACAGAGAGAGGCAGAGAGAGACATTGAGAGACAGAGAGAGAGGCAGAGACAGAGAGAGACAGAGAGAGAGAGGCAGAGAGACACTGAGAGGCAGAGAGAGAGAGCAGAGAGACATTGAGAGGCAGAGAGAGAGAGGCAGAGAGAGAGAGAGGCAGAGAGACATTGAGAGGCAGAGAGACATTGAGAGGCAGAGAGAGGGGCAGAGAGACATTGAGAGGCAGAGAGAGAGGCAGAGAGACATTGAGAGGCAGAGAGAGAGGGGCTGAATGTGCTTCTGCAGGTTTTCCTCTTTACTCCAGGTGGAGAAACAAGCCCGCGTGTTTTGACTGCTAATAAACACCCGCAGAGTAAAACAAGAGCCCATAATTACATCAAAGGGGGTGAGCAGGACACGGGGGGGGGCATGGATGTGGGGGGGGGGGTGTGGGCGTTGGGTGCACGTTGGGAACCAGGCGATCCTGCCTTTATTTTACTTTGCAGATGTTTGAGGGCAGCTTGCGCAATCAGTTTCTGTCAATTCCAAATGTAAACCCTCCTTTGTCAGACGTGCACATGCCTCCTAGAAACCATGGTGAGCTGGTGTGTTTTCCTCTCTTATGACCCCCCCGCCCCCCCCAGTTTGTCTTTCTAACACCTCCATTTCAGATGTGTGCTGATTAGTATGCAGGATGGCAGCGGAGGTGCATCATTAAGAGCTACAGAGAAGAAGCAACAAAGTTGGTTAGTTTTTACAACTATCAGTTTAATAGAGTACAAAGAGTTATTTAAAAGTTAAACGTTGTTGTTGTTGTCCTCTCCATCTTTGAGACACACGAGCATTTACGTTGAGGAAACACAGATACAACTAGTGGTTAACAGTTAGCGTCCTACATTTGACAGAGTCCATCTAAGTTAATCTTCACGCTCATCGTTTACAAAAGGCACAAGAGGCAAGCGAGGTGCTAAACCCCCCCCCCCCCCGGGCCCGGGAGGAAGAGCCGTGCCCCCCCCCACACACTCGCTGTAATAAGGCATCATGTTGGATCTGGAAAGGTCATTTAATGTTATTTTCATGTACAAAATAGGCTATAAAAATACATCAGCAACGTGTTACAGGTGTTACGGTCGTTCTCCTTTAATGAAGGCATCAGCGGCTGCACATGCAAAAGGTGTGTGTGCTTGTGTGTGTGTGTGTGTGTGTGTGTGTGTGGGGGGGGGGGTGAGATCATCTTCAAAAAAACCATCAAATGACCCAACAAATAAGAACAAACACAGGATTAAATAGAACACTGTTGTGTGGAGGTGTGTGAGCGTCACACACACACCTCACACGTGGCTTTAGCGCCGCAGCACAGGTCAAACGGACCCCCCCCACCCCCACCCCCCCACCCCCCAGGTTAACCCCGCAGAACCAAACTGGCGCCTTGATCCCGGCTGTGGGATTTAATTTGTAACGTAGTTGCGTTGGTCGTAATAAATAAAGGCACCGTCGTTGGAGCTGTAATACTGTGGTGTAATAAAGGAACCCCCCCGCCCCCCCGACCCCCCCGTAGCTACAGTAGCTCTGAATGAAGGGACGCGGCGGTACGCGAGCGCTGCCGGAGCTGTGCTCCTCGCCTCCCTCTTTACGGGGAGAAGTCAAACATTGTAGCGACGCGTTGCTGCGACATTCCAGAGGAGCGTGTGAGTATTTAACGGCGATTACAGAAGCTGCGGGGGGAGAAACAACCGAACATCAACACGTCTCCGCCTTCACGGGTGGCGTGGGCGCCGTCGCTGCGGCCACCGCTATCAGCGGGATTATCAGCGTAGTTACCCTGTTATTAGCGGCTAATTATTGCATCCGATGGGTGGCTTTGATTGGCCGGGTTGGGAAGCCCCGCCCAGTTAAAGGCTGCGTGTGTTCGCATGGCAACAACAGGTTCTTAAACGTCAAAAACATTCTTAAGGCTGTCTTTGGAAGGCACGTTCAGTAGGCTTAGGTTAGGACTCGGTGGTGGGCGGGGTCCTGAGGTCGCTCGCCGTCGTCCGCTTGGCAGAGGCAGCCGTGACGTTCCCAAAGCGCCGGTCCTGTTGGCGGAGCCGAGAGAATGGCGGGAGGGAGGGGAGGCCTTGGGCCAATGAGCGCAGCGGCGGGCAGAGATGGGTGGGTCATCAGTGGGCGGAAAGGTCAGAAGGTCAAGGGGGTCATGGGTTAGTTGCCGTGGCAGCTAGAGTTAGACAGACACAGACGGACAGACGTGGAAAGGAAACAAAAAGGGCACATAAAAGGGGACATAAAAAGAAAAAAGATAGAAGAGTGATTAGTGTCAGCTAGTGGCGTCAGGATGACAACAAGGCAGATCTACGGCAGCGGCACAGCAGGGGGGGGGGGGGGGACCGCGGGAGAACCTCCGTCACCAGCGCCGCTCCGACTCCGCCAACCGCCCGGAGGTGTGGTGACGGATGGCGGCGGTGCCCCTCCTGTGGTGCGACTGCTGCTATAGTGATCCTACTCATGCTAGCTGGGCTACGTCTGGCGCAGACAGACAGTGAAACCATGGACAGAAAGGGAGACGGCGTGGTTCCGTGTGGGTGAGACAGTGACCTTTAGAACCAAGGGAAAAGTGCCCGCGCCTCACAAATACTTTCCCTTAGTGACAGGTTGGGCTGTTGTTTAGCAGCGGGCAGAAGGTCTCGATGATTAACGCTCACCATTGACTGATTATTGATTATCGCTGCGCTACGTTAGCGCCCGACGGCGACGCAAGCAGAGAGACACCGTAAGGGACAGCGATGAGAGGTTAAGAGATGGTGGTTTTAGAGAATAAGACAGACTAGCTACAAGAATGTCGAGGCTTTGGTTTCCTTTAGATTTCTGTTGTTTTTCAATAATCATCTTTATTGCCTTTTAGTGTACGTTTGTCCATCGTGTACAACAGGAGCGCCACCGCTCAGAAACACACATATGTCGTAGCTAGCTAGTCCATTTCTATTGCATAAACAGTGGCGTGGCCCGCGAGAAGGTCACCGCATCTTAAATAGACAGAAGAACACTGCCTTCATGGCCACCGTAGTGGTGACTAAACAGTAGTAGCTACACACCTTGAATAAAAGTTTACATGGAGACACTTCATCTATAAAAAGCATACTGTAAAAACAAAAATCAAAAAAAAAAAAATGTACAAACTAAAAAAAAAAAAACGCAAAGTAAAAACTACAAGTATTTCCAAGCGATCTTGTTCCATAAGCTTCATATAAGCACTTAAATCCTTTAAATCCCTATATACACATTTATTTTGCAGCTAAATACATGGTAACAGCACCACTCTGGCTAGGAAATATATGAAAGATGTAAACAGCCCCAATGATCAAGTCCAGTGGGCGACTGATAAGACCACAATCAACAGTATTTCATACAAAAGAGCTCGTAACACAGACCTCAGTAGTCTTCACACGCTGTTTTTAGTAGTAAAGACCAAAGATCATATTGGGTTGAATGACCTTCACAAAGCAGATGATCACCGTTCCTTTAAATGTCATATATAATATTGGGCACACACAGGATTTCATTAATAATAATGATAAAAAAAAACATTTGTGGAAACCTACTGGAATGGCTATAAATACACCTTCCCACAGTTATTTGCTGGATCAGGAGTAGTGGAGAGATAAGTGACGACCAAAAACACCAGAAAAAGGTTCGGGAGAGGGCCCGACCTCCCGGATCACGAGGCCGAGTCACATGAACGGAGTAATCCATTCTGATCGAGAGGGCCCCGGCCTGCCAGCCACCCGGGATCACCGCCCACTGCTGCGGCCGCCGGCCCCCGAGCGTGGTTCCTCCCAACCTGCTAACTTAGTTCACCCTCGCCGCGACAAATACTGCTTCACATTTTACACCGACGCCGCTTCCTCTCCGCCTGCCGCGCTCATTTCTCCCGTAGGCACGCCGTGTTCAGACACATGTAAACTGAATTGGTCCATTGTTTCGAAACACATACGCAAACACGCACGCACACACACAGACGAGCGCGCACGCACGCACACACGCAGGCACACATATACATAAAGTGGCTGGTGAGCTAACTAACCTCTGTCTGGGGTCACTACCCTTTGGTAAGGATGGATTCTCTTGTCGTGGCGTCGTACCTTAGTGGTCATGGCACCTGCTAACAGCCATTGACGTTGCCAAAACAGAACACAGGTTACTCATCAGAAAGACATCACACATTTCACCCGACATCAGTGAAACCAGGAATTCGAAGAGACGGAAGCTGTGTTGCTCCGTCCTCTAAAGAAAAGAATCCAAACTGCTAATTTAAGCCTCGCTAGTCGATTTCGTGGTCAGCTCTAAGCAAAGTCACTCTATAGCCATTAAAATAAGCTTGAACGTACATTAAGATCGCTAACAGTGGCGCTAAAATAGCTACAGGTTCTTTAAAACGGGTTAAAATTACAAGCAGAAGCCGGACTATTAAAAAGGTTAAATAGCTGTCACACCACAACGCTAGTCTGCTAATACACAGGAAACGAGGAGGAATAGACTACGGGACGACTGTCGCTCATCCTAAAGTATCAGCAAACTCTGGGGGTTTGCTTCGCGGGACAAGTATGTATGGGGGGGGGGGGGGTGGGGGGTCGGGGGGGTCTCTGCAAGCCAGTCCGTGTGTTTACTAGCAAGGTTTGCTATCACTTAGCCTTTGGTTGGAAAAGCCATACCTGCAAAAACACAGGAAGAAGGGACTGTTAGCCCACCAATGAGCCTCAGCATGTGTCCACTGGTGCTCGGGATGTATTACAAGAGCTGCGTTTGGCCGCCAATGGGGCGCCGTGGAGCCCCCGCAGAGGTCAAAGGTCACTACTACTACTACGGCCAACTCAGCCGCAGTCCTGGTTTCAGGCTCGGCCGCCAGCGCGCAGCAGCGATGGGAACGTTTAAGGTTCGCCGTGAAATAGCGCCGCTAAAAACGACCTCGGAGCGGAGGAGACGTGCACGGCGGCGCCACATTGGCGCCAAATCTCCAGTTCTCGTAATACATCCTTTGACTCTGTACGGGAGTGGAGAACGTCCGGCATCGACATACCTAAAACTCCGGTGGAGTCGATGGGGTATTCCAATATGGAGGGCGTGAGGGTGTAGGGATACTCGTACGGCGTGTAGATGATCCCGGACTCGGGCCCTTGCTGCACCAGCGCCGGATGCGGATTGGCCCCCGGTACGAGAGCCGAGCTCTGGATCTGGCGAATCAGGGGCATGAGGGTCGGCGTGGTGACGGGCGCCGGGTTCCGCAGCGTCGGAGGCAGGACGGGCGTCGGGCCTGTGATGATCCGAGGCGCTTGGGGGGTCCCGAGAGGGAAGGCGCCGGCGGCTGGGCCACACAAAACACAGGCCACAATGTAAGTGTGCGCACACCCACGTGCGAGCGCGCGCACGTACAATAGACAGGGGGCGAGGGGGGAGGACACAAAGAGCCTTTAGGAGGGGAGACAGGGGCATTGTGCGCTCATACAGTGGCACTCCTGTACCGGGCCGGGCCGCCACCCACCGCCCCTCCTCCTCATGCACATGATGATGTCATCCTTACGCGTCTTGACATTGGCGTCCCTGTAGGTCCCGTTGAGAATGGCGAGCTCCATCAGCTGCACTTTCTTCAGGTTGTCCTCGCCCTCCGCCTACAGCCCGACACCGGAGGAGAACAACACAATCAGCTGTCGCCACAGTCAACCTTTGTGCCCCGCCCATGCCCCAATATGGCGAGGGCCGCCTCCCCGCGCCCTCAAGCCGAGGCAGTTTGACGTGAGGCCGCGGAGACGCCGCCAGCGCGCCGCGCGGATCATATTAGGTGTCGGCTACGCGGCTCCGGTTGCCGCCGGTTACAGGCGGTGAAAAGCTTGACTGATTTACAGTCGGAGCGGAGGTCGGCGCTGTTAAAGCAACACGTGTGCTCGCCGCCTCACCGCCACCGGCTAACGACTCCGATTCCGCTCCGGCTTTGCCAGGTTCCAGCGGAAGTGACGGCCGATGGCGGCGTTTTAACCGCCCCCCCCGCTGGTCCTTTCAGCCCGTTTCTATTGTTGCAGCTAACGCAGAGGGGAGCGAGACCGGTTCCGTCACACGGGCCGCGGCGGCGGCGGGTCTCTGGGGCGCTCGCCGCCACGACGAGCCCCTGAGCTCCGCCGGAGGGGAGCAGAATGTGAGAAATGTGGAGAAGTGCGAGGAAAACGTCCTCTGGGAGGAAAACAAGCCGAGGAAAAAGTGCCCGGCGAGATAAGTGAATACTGTAGCGGTGGTTGGGAATAAAGTGAGTTGTGAGGGAGTGAAAGGAGTGATGGAGTGGGGAGAACAAGTGAACAGACTCTCCATTCATTCCCTCAGCCTTTCAAACAACCCGGGGTAACCATGGAAACCCCTTTATGCATGTTCCCTAATTACCCTAACCCCTTACACATACTCTCTCATACACAGAGAGTCACACACAGAAACACAAAAAGACACAAACACACACTTTTTGGAGCGGCGAGCCCCTTCCCCCTCCCGTGCATACCAACACACGGCACCTTGGGCCGGCGCTAGCACCGGCCCGGGCCGTAATGTGGAGCGGGCCGGGGGCGGCGCTGGTACTCACAGCAGGTACCAGCAGCTTCTTGACCTCGTTGATGGCCCGCTGGAGCTTGATCTTGGCCCGGTTGTGCGTGTCCTCCACCGTGATCAGGACGTGGAGGTCCTCGCTGAGGTGCTCCCAGTTGGGCTTCCCCCGGTTCATCTCCTCCTGGAAGACAAAAACAGGCCTTTTTGAAATGCAGGGCACAGGCTGGGCGCTCTGCTGCGGACGGAGGGGGGACGGGGGGGTCGAGGGGGGGACGGGGGGGTCGAGGGGGGGACGGGGGCATCGGGGGGCTTCACTTGTCTCCTGCTTTGGCTCCGACCTTCAATCAGACCTTAAACTACACAGATATAGAGCTGCAGGTCGTGCCTGGCAGCTTTGGGAGCTTATCAAAGGTGGTTCCTCTCCTCTCCTCTTTTCCTTTCACTCCTCTTTCCAGAGAATCTCTCAATCACTTCATTGATATTCCGGTGAGGAGCGGAGGAGTGGGAATAAAAGCGTTCCAAGACGGGGAACTGTGAACTCGTGGTGACGTGAGGAAGGAGTGCATCAAAGAGGGGAGATCATCCAGAGAGGCGACGTGTCCCGTGTCTGGGAACCGGCTCCCCATCCGGATCAGGAGCTTTGGTCTCGGAGCGGCAGGGAAATACCCGGAAAGCCGTCGCGCTTACGTCAACGACGCTCGTCTCGTTCCGGATTCAGCAGAAGTCGCTGATGCTGACGGAGAAAGAGACGGAAAAACACAAAGCATTCCTATCTGGAGGATCTGCAACGAGGAGTCTGCTTTTCCAGATGTGTCCGATTAGCGAGGGCCGAGCCCGAGCAGCTCGGCCCGGTCCGTGACATCCACACCCATCTCACGCTGGGACTGACCAGCTGCGGAGAGGCCGGAACCTTAGCTGGATCTGGGCTTTTTTTCAACCCTTCTCGTGTTTCATTGTCAACACGACTGTGTGTCACGTTCTCGGGAGCGCCCTGAGCTCCGTGATTGGACCTCGCCGGGAAGACTTCAGCTTTGGAGTCGCTGCCTGGAACAGACGGGAAACTGCTTCCTGTCCCCGGGCTAGCCGACGCTAACGGCTACGGAGGGGCAGAAGTGAGAGAAGACGTGACGTTCTGGCTCTTTTCAACAGCTCCTCCAGGGACCTGAAAAGGTTCCTCCTGTGGTAACAGTGGGCCAGATGCAGCCGGCCCAGGCTGCTCGCTCACTATTGTGCGCTCGGACACTCGATCCTCTGTAGATGTTTGGTCAAGTGAGATGTCTCATTTTGAAAAACAGCAAAAGTCAACATCTTTTTCTGCTCTCCCCCTGTTGCCTCCCACTGTGTCTCTGTTTTCCTTCCTCTCCGTCTCTGTGTGTGTCTGTGTGTCCCTCTCCCTCTCTCTTTCCTAGGGACGTGCGGGGTAGGGAATGTTCTGGAGAGAGAGGGTGGGTTGGAATGCTGGACTTGCTCCACCTGCCGTTTGGAAAGCTGGAGCCGAGTCTGTCCAACAGCACACACCAGGGGAGAGGAAGGGAGAACAGATGGACTTAACACCAGGACAGGAGAGAAAAGCCGAGCCCCTAAAACAGAGCCCTCATGCAGACACATTCATACTCTCAAGGATACTGTGGCTATTAGCAGCCAAGCTTATTAGCAACATCTCCGACAGCCATTTGTGTGGTTATGATTTATGGCTCCTAACATCCAGACATCATTGAAAGCTGGTCTACAAGATGGTGTTTGGTGTTTTAAAGGAAGAGCTGTGAGACGTGATGCTAACTGAGCAGATCTACGTCCCACACGACCGAGAGAGAGACAGACAGAGGGAGAGAGCGACAGCGTGTGTGGTGGATTGAGACGTATACCTTCTTTTTGTCCCTCATGGAACCCTTTCCTCGGACCATGATCTTACAGCCGGTCTCTGACTCCAGCTGTTTGGCCGTCAGTCCGCGGGGGCCCAGGATCCTGCCTACAAAGTTAAACTGCGCACACAGACAGGCACCAAAAGACAGGTTAAAAGGAAGCACAGCTGAGGGCGCGACGGGTCTTTCTCATCTCGGGTGTCTCGAGCTGTCACCGTACGATGTGCGCGAACGTGCACGTGCTGCATCATTGAGATTTGTGCATTTGCAGCGTGTTTATGTTGCCAGCGGAGACCGAAATAGCTCATTATGTGGGCACAGGCTGGTGCTAGCGGCATGACAGGACAGCGCCGCTCTCTTAACCTTATCTGTCACGACCACTGAGCGATTAACAAGGCAGCTGCCTCCGCGCGTCTGCGCGCGTGTTGGAGTCGCCGACGCCCCTTTCTGCCGCCCTCCCGCCGCCGTCTCGCCCGCCGCAGCCGTTTAGCTGAATTTCGCTATTTACGTTAGCAAAAGTTGCTACGCATTAGCAGCGGGCGTTGGGAGGAACTAGGCTCTAAATTTAACCGTGATCTAAACCGTCTTCCAAATGAGGTCCTGTGTGTGTGTGTGTGCGTGTGTGTCCAGTCCTGTCATGTGAGCGAGGACAGCTCGTCATTGTATTCCGTGATTGGCAAACTGCTGCTTGCAGGAGATCATATGAGCGCTTCAGTCTGGGTCAATCACCTCGCTGGCGTGGGCGGCCATCTTTGTTGCTCTACTCCCTCTCTGATTTATGTCCTGACAAGAGTCTTAATCCACCTTTTTAAACACACTAATTAATCAGGGGACGGAATGGAACGGCCTTCCAGAGGACACGAAGAATCTCCTACATTTTTATCTCCCTGCAAACAGCAAACGGGGCCGTTATTGATTTATTTCATGTGCGGATGACATCAGCGGGCGTGAGCTCGGGAGGGGGAACGTAACGTGATAAAAACGGAGAGTTTGTGGCGACTCTTCTCTGAGGCAAGAGGAGATAGAGCGACAACAGCTAAAGGTAAACAGAGACCCTTCGGAAAGGTGAAAGGTCGCCGCCTGGTGCACTCACGTCAGGATACTCTTTGACAGGCACGTAAAGCTTCTCCTGCAGCTGAACCACGGGGCCCACGGCTTCGGGGAGCTCCTCCAAGTCCCGCCCATTGAACATGCCGCCGTTGACCGAGTCATTGTACATGTCCTTGCGTACTCTGCCGATTTCTGTGGCGGAGACACAGACGCATACACATCAGAAAGCAGTGCGAGGCGAAGCAAAGGGAGCGGGGAGGCATCGGCCGGATCGCGTTTCTTCACACCTCCGTTTCTGAGGACGTGACTCACGGGCACAGAATTACAGGAGACGCTGGCGTGACAGGCGGCTAACTTCCTGCCGAATTAATACCCCAGGGCAGAACTCCTCTCTCCCATCGTTTCGCCCCTTCTGTTTGTCTTTTGGTGTTTCCCCATCCAGCTGTTTGTCACATGGACACATGCCCCCTCGCTGTGTAAACAACGCTAGCGAAAACAGCCGTGTTTTCCTCTGTTAGCACCTGTGTTTGGAAAGCAGCAAATGGGCCCCAGACGGCTCTGATACCCAGAAACGATGCCGCGCCGCTGAAAATCCCTCTTTTTCTCGGCTCCAAACGCAAACACAATCAAAGCAGCGCGGCTAAACCCCTGCACAAACTTTATTTCTGCTCGGGCGTCTGGTCAGATCCCGTTTTTTGGTGTTAATTCGGGGCGACGAGGCCGCGGTTAATGAGCCGCCGTCTGTCTGCCCGTCTGCTCCACCGAGGTTGGTCTCCGATGCCTTTGTAATGACAAGCTGGGTCAATAATAACCGACTCCTGCATCACACAAACATACGCAGCACACGCCAACAGAGCCGAGGTTTCACCTCTCACACACACACACACACACACACACACACACTCATGACAGAATAACTTCCTTGAGGCGCATATATCATCTGACCTCAGCAGTCTGACAGGAATGTGTCGCAGCTCTGATGAGTCGGACCATAATAACTACAGACTGACTCTATAATTACAGTCACGGCTGGGGCAACAATGGTGATCCTCTAATAACCCCTGGTGACCTGTTACGGGGCAAAAGCAACTATTAAAACAGCGGCGAAAATACAGAAACAAATGTGCCGACAGCAGCAGGACGGGTGTCACGGCTCAGCTGAGACAGGGACGCGCTGGGCTGAAAGGAGAAGTGAGAGGAGGACGAGGGGGTTAAAGCAGCCGCCCTATCGAAACAACCTGCCGTCGGTTTATATTTGGACTCAGACGCCACATCAGACGCCGCACACGAGGGCAGGTTTCCTTATTGTCCCGCACAAACTTTTTTTTTTTTTTGGTGTGTGTCCTTGTCCACGTTGCTGGGGCCGAGGGCAGCGCCAGGCTGGAAATGGCCGTGGAACAATGCCTCTCATTCGAACTATGAGTGTCACATTATCGTGCGTGGGAAGGGGGTGGGGGGGGGGCTCGGACGGAGGGGGACGCTGAGCTGACGTGTGTGTCACACGCCGGAGGTCAGGGTGACACAACGTGATGGCTGCCACGTCCTGATAGCTGCTGCCGCCCAGCACAAAGTCTGCATCCCGGCACAAACACGGCCCCGAAAGGGCCGGCGCTCCACTTTAGAAGCGCACGGGACGGCAGGAAGTGGGGTGCACGGACGGGCGGCGCGCACGGCGTGGAAAGCACGGCTCAAATTAACATGGTGTTCAGTGGGATGCTCTTGGTCCAGATCAGGGATGGGCTGCAGCCTTCACACAAGCCTGCGCATTAGGTCACCGAGAAAGACTAACAACTGTCTGTTTGTTCCCATCACCAACTGGCAGAGTGTGTGTGTGTGTGTGTGGTGTGTGTGTGTGTGTGTGAGGGGGGGGGGGGGGGGGGGGGAGAGCGCTCATCTAGTCCTGTAAATTAAAAGTGTGACTTAAGGCAACCACATTAGGCTTTCCAAGCAACTTTTGTAGCCGTGCTTATTATTAGTTTGCAGCCCTTTGGTGCCGAACATTTCTGGGTCTTGGGCGGATGTCAGGTGTCATTAGCGGCGTTTCCCGGGAGCCCGGGAAGAATTCCTCCGCTGAGCTGGTGGCTCTTCAATAAAGTGGGTTTTATTAAGCCCGCAGCCCTCGGGAGGGAGCCTCCCCAGAACAGACACACAGACGGGGGTTACCTTCATCCAGGAGCCGCTCCAGATGCGTGAAGATGCCGCTGAAGTTGGGCAGCGAGCTCATCACCTTCCGGTCGTTCATCAGCTGCATAAGATAGTCCGGGTTGGACTTGGGTCTCTCCTTAACCTCCGTCTCCCCAACCATGGCTTGTCCTTCAACTCTAAAGTGTGCGAGCAAGTCGGGGGGGGAAAAAAAAAAACTTACAGGGGAAATTAAATCAGACACGCCCCGACAAGCGATGCGAGGAGCCCAGGGGAATCCGCCGGCCGCGACCCGCTGACCGCCGCACCGCCAACTAACTACGCAAACTTGTGTCAAATCTTCTTGAAGCTTCGGCGAGTCGGCGCTCCTCGTTCCAAAGGTCCCCCTCCTCTCGTGCCTTCTCCCCGGACGTCCAGAAAGTGCGGTTCTGCTCGGAGAGGGGCGCTGGGTCGCTGCGCGGCTGTACCTGCTCCTCCGCCCGGCTCCTCCGCCTGTGTCGCTATTCTGCGGCGCGGCTCGAGTCCCTGTCATATGATTACAGTACAGCACGAGAGGGCTGGCGGGCGGGCGGGCGCGCGCCGCGTGCGGCCGCGCTCGGAGGGGAGGGGAGGGGGCTCGTGCTCGCGCACGCCCTCCTCGCGAGGCCTGTGGACAAGCGCGACGACGTTCAACGACAACAAAAGTAAAGAAGGAGAAAAGAAGCGCACCTGTGCTGCACCGGTCACCGTCCACCACTGGTCACGTGAAGCGCGCGCGTGTATTTTCTTAGTTATCTGGAGCGAACTTCACCCACGTTGTAACAAGTTCATCCAGCCGTGCGTGTGGGCCCTGTGACCCACTATAACCGGTCCGGTAGCCCATCTTTCCCTCTCTGGCCTGTTCCCAGGTGGTAGAAGGTGGCAAAAAGTGGCAGAAGGTGGCAGAAGATCTCCATTTACGTCAATAAAACACCTCTCCAGGTGTCGCCCGGGGGCTTCAACAGCTTCAACCAACCTGGAACCACCTGTCAATCATATCAGTGCGGGGTGTGTTTGATATGTGTCCCTGAGCAGGATCGGCGGGTGGAGCAGTGACGGCGGATGGTCGGAACGTTCCCGTCCCACCAGGATCGGGACTGAAAATGCTTCACCGACTGACTGCACGATTCTCCCGGGAGGAAGTGAAACGAGCTGAGCAAAATTAAAACTTTCAATCCTTCAGATAAACTGACCTCCCCCCCCCCCCAACACACACACACATACATTCTTGAAATAAAATGTGTGATGTGTGCAACAGTTCGCCACAGGTGGCTGACATGTGATGGCAGATAGGTGCTACAATCTAAACTTAACTTGTTGTAACACACACACACACACACACACACACAGGGGACACTGTGTGTGCCCATGCATGCGCTACTTTAAGCCTTCTATCAGTCGCTGACCTCCCACCTGCTTTTGTCTGTGTCCACTGTTATACAATGAATTTTTCTTTCACCTTGTACAACTAAACTTGCAAGAAACTTGCGTCTGTGTGTGTGTGTGTGTGTGTGTGTGTGAGTGTGTGTGCGTGTGTGTGTGGGTCCGAACAGCAAGCAGGAATTGTAATGCGGTGGCAGTGCTGGTAATGGCTGGTCAGCTGGTATGGCGAGTATTCGGGGCGGGGGCAGTGCATTGTCCTCTCATAGCTCCAACAATGCCCCTCTGAGCAGGGCCACACATCTACCAGTCACGGGCCTCTCTCTGCCCCGTCTCTGCTTTTCTTTCTGTCTGCCATATTTATTCAGCCCACGGCCAAGTGGGACCTGATCGGGACCGCTGTCCCCCCGACCTTTGCCTGAAAACACCCAGGTGAACCCGTAACCTCCGCTCCTGTCGGACCCTTTATCCCGTCAGACGTTAGCGCGGTTAAATGGTTATTATCGGCAACTTTCATCACATCTTTATTTGTTTAAACCCCAAACATGTCGCCATATTTGCAGATGGGAGGATTCATTTCATTGCGAAATGTTTTTGTGCGTTTTTTTTTACCGCCTTTATCGAGCCGTCGGCTGAATGGATGAACTCCAAAAACTACAATATTATATTTACTACTCACCAGAAAAACGCAAGTCATGTTTCTCCAGTCGACCCTTGACCCCTGATTCACCACCACCCCTGACTCTTGACATTGATGACCCTTTCCTCACATTAGCTAATGGATAAATCAATTTATTAGCTGCACATTTTCAACAAACACCCACCAGTTTGAAATCCTCTGGATAGTTTTGGGCGGTTTAAAACTGAGACAGCAACTAAGAATGATTATAAAACTGAATAATCTGGGCACTAATCTGGTGTTGACGGGCTGGTTTGCAAACTTCTTTTTTTAAACACACATAATTCTAAATTCCATTACTGTTTGTAGAGTCACAGATGTTAAATCTGCCGAAAAAACAAATTGAAATTTGATTAAAATTGCAGCATAACCCATTTAAATACACAACAAAAAAACCATCAACATGCATTTGTGAACTTAAATTAGTCTTTAAAGAGGTTCTTTAGTCATCCAACAAGAAAAAACCTTTCAGGAAATGGAAAAGTTATTTTCCCTGTTTGACAAAAGACATTTTTAAGCGTCTGTGGAGGGTTTTTCTGGTGCACAGGTGTGAAACCATCAATTCAACAGGTACCGTAATAGAACATTTTCTCAGGAATGTCCCACAGAAAGAAATAGATGGAATCCTTTATTTGGTGGCTCTGAAAAAAGACAAACAGTTCGATCAGTTATCAATATTCCTCCTTTCTCCTCATTCCAGCAGCTTTATGGGCCTTTTCTTCCTCTTCTAGTATTGAGCTGATGGGAATGCGCCCTCTTGTGGACGTTTGTTGTAACTGACATGTGGGAAACGAACCGCCCATCATGTCTGTCTGTCTGTCTGTCTGTCTGTCTGTCTGTCTGTCTGTCTGTCTGTCTGTCTGTCAGTCAGTCAGTCAGTCATCAGGAACTTTAGGCTCATGTATGAAATCTGACTAAATTTACACCCCAGTTGGTTGTTCAGATCATCCACCAACGCCTCATTCAGCTGTTGCAGATGGTTTGTGATGGATTTCATCAGTCTGTAGGATTACATTGCCTTCAGAAATATATTTAGGAAGTAATACTCTTTAAAATAATCACTAAACTACATTAATCAGCACCTCTACTGCACAGATTCAACCCAGATCCATTCATTTCCCCTGTAGAGACGGTCCAGATGTCACCTTTAATGGCCAATACTGATGGTTTCTCTGGGTAAAGCAGAGCCACAATGGCTCATTTGGTTACTGGACAAAAGATCTGAGATATTTATGCAGGATTAAGTGAACCCTCTTAGACTCTTTTATTGCCTCTGTCTGCCTGCTACGCGACAACACGTTTACCGTAGCTCCTAGCGAGCGTGACGACTTTTTATTACTGCATAAAGGAATCAGTGAGGATAAAACACAAGAGGGAGGAAGTCAATTCTGCTGTTTAAATTTGCTCATACAACTAACTTTTAAAATAAATTTAACTGACGATATTCCATATATAGATTTAATTTACTGTTTTGACTCCTCACAAACATCTTGGATCCTTTTATTTGCACGTTCTTAAAAGGTAGAAATTCATTAATCTGAGTGTGCAGATTTAAAAATGCCTTTAAATTCAGTACATACCTCAGAGGTCAACATTTAAAACAGAAACCTCAGCCCCAACTGTACATTTCTATCCTACTGGGGACACGTTCAGGCCAAACACTATATATCAGCATGGTTACGCACTTTCTCCTGCTGGCTGTTTGTTCCCGGGAGTCCCGCAGGTTCATCTGCTCACCTGGATGACGTCTTGATGCTAATCTCAATCTGATTAGTCTTCTTATCTACTCAGTGCCGGTTATGTGCTTTGGTCTAACGAAAATATCACGTAGACTTGGCCCGTTTGCCGGTTCCTGCTGACTCTTAACCTCCCTCCTTCCCTCCATCTGCTAACAATCACGCTGGTGTCCTTCCAGAAGTCTGCTCTTCATAGACTCGTGGCTTATTAAGAAAGGATACGTTAAAAGATAACAGCTTGTGTGTGGTTGCACCCTGGAATGTGCGAGCACACACAAGCCCGTGCGCGGTACATGTGAAGGGTCATCCCGTGTCCATGTGAAAGCTGTAATGCTATAATTGGCCTCATCCTATTGACTTAATCAGGAACCCCGTGGTTGGAAGTACGGCTCGCTTCGTGATCTCAGGTTCTTCTGACTCAAGGTCGAGTCAACACAACGGTCTGGTTTCACTGGTGGGTCGCATCTCTAAAATCCTTTATTCTTTTGTACAATCACCTCTTTCTCTACACAGACACACACAGAGAACAAATCATATGGAAAAAAAGAGAAACTTTACAGTTTAGCTTAAATACATCCATTAAAAAAGTTAGATTTTCTTAGCTACACTGTGTATGTACAGCACATGCATGCGTGTCAATATACAAATTCTGGAACACTGAAGATGATTTGGGGTTACAGTACAGGGGTCGGGAGCCAAAATTTAGCTGCCAATTTCAGTCGTCCTCCGCAGGTTTGGAGCCGGCGCTGCTGCTCTCCAGGACTACAGTCGCAGGAGCGTGTCCACCGGCGTGGACACAGATGGACGGGAGTGTGAGCGTGCGCGGGGTTTGGTAATAAAGCTGTGGTTGCATGGCAACCGCCATCCGTGTCAAACTAGCCAACAACAATACAAAGGAAATTTTATATGTATCTTTACTTGTGCAAATACTCAGTAGTGAGCCGTGGAACCAGCGAATCTCTTTACATTTGGGCCTGAAATGGATCTTTTTGAAGGTAACTCTTCCTACTGATCCTCTTCCTACATGTTTGGGTGCACAGTTCATATTCATTAATTCAAGGGGCCCATGTGGAGTGGGTCTGCAGTGTGTGTGTGTGTGTGTGTGTGTGTGGGAAGAGTGTTACGTGACAAACGTTGGTAGACGTATAATCTCTGTCCTCCTCTCTCCAGCTGGGAGCAGCGTCAGTTTTTGTCGGGTTTTGTCGGGTTGGCTCAGCTCACGGTGGCGACCGCAGCCTCGTCTCCTTCCTCCACCTTGGCGCCTTTGCCCATGGCCTTCATCTTAGCCATGATGTCGGTGAACGTCTCCTTCACCGTCTTCTCCAGGACCCAGCCCTCGCTCTCGCTCTCGGGGTCGTCGGGGTTGGCCAGCGTGGACAGGGAGCTGTTCACGTACTGCAGGCCCACCGTCACGCCGAACTGAAGCGGACACGGAGACGTGAGCCAAGAACCCGGATCTGGACCAACCGCTGAAAACCGGTGCGCCCGCACGTGCACGTTTCATCAGCAGAAATTATACTTGTGGTGGGAACGGGAAATCACAGCAGCATTCATGTTTGTAAAGGAAACTAGACAATGATTTGCATAATTAATTAGGAAAATTAGGATTTGTGAGAAGAATTTGAATTAGAAAAATCAGGACCAAAGCGAATAAAAATCCTCATCTGTTTATACACTACAATTGACCAAAAGTAGGAATTAATACTATTATTATTTGTTTTACACAGATAGGCAAACAGAAATTAAGGAAAAAGTTAATTAGTTTTTTCCCCCTTTGTGGTTTAAATTGAACCAAATGCTCAAAGAAGCAGATCAGAATGATTGATTATTGAGGCCGTATGGAACCTTAAAGGTTCCTTTTCTACCGTTCCACAAGGCTTTTGGGGTCGGTCCTTTTCTCAGATTAATCCACGAAGTGGGTCAGCGAAGAGACGCTTGCATAATTATTAGGTCTGCAGATCCGTAGCCTGACAGGCCGTCCCAGGTGTCGCCCAAATCCACAGTTTCAGAGCAGGGGTGTCGCCTACTTTAAACTGGGCCTCAGCTATTCTGGGTGACCGTGGAGAGTGGTAAACAACAACAACAACAACGACAACAGACGGCGTGAGTGAAGGTTGGCTGCTTTAAGATCGCCATTTGGTCAGAATCTAAAGGGTGAGATAACATCACTAATGTGCTCGATACAAAGGCGCTAATCCGAGAGCAGAGGCGGTTTTTGAGGAAGTTCTAATACCAGAAGCGTCGAGTGAGGAAGTACGAACTGGGTCAAAGGATTTAAACTCTTTCATGCCGGTTTGTCATCATGAAAGTCACGAAAACATTGAGGGGGGGGGGGGGAGAGTCACGACACACAGTCTCAAAACTCACGAGTATGTGTGCTCGAGCCTTTAAGGTATAGACTCGTGATTTTATATCAGTTGGGTTCATCTTGTTAATTCTCTTTTTTTCTCCTTATATCACCTTTATAGTTCTGGAATAACTCAAGTATTTTAGTTTAGCTTTGAGTCGTACCTGCACCTTAAACCTACATAAATATTCCAGGAGTGTTTGCGTGTTTGTGGCGCTGACCTCCAGAATAGTCACCAGCAGCACCAGGACTCCGATGGAGGTCATCATGCCTCCGTAGTAGGACAGCAGGGCCTCGCGGCAGCCGCGCCGCCACACGTTTAGCTCCTCGGTGTAGTGGTCGTAGCTGTAGTGGGCCGAGTTGTTGGTCATCTGGAGCTGGATGCACGGTCTGGGGGAGCTGGGGTTGCAGCAGCTGAACGGGACGCCGTCCATCAGGTACTGGCCGTCCACATTGCTGCCGATGCGGCTAAAAACAGAGCATCAGGTTATGACGGGTTATGACAGGTTATGAGAGGTCAGAGGTTAAAGTGCCTTGAGTTGAAAGGTCGGGAGCTACACATGCTACATACATACATAAATACTGTACTTACGTAGCTACGAGACTCCACTACCGTTATAAACTAGGTTGTGAGTGAGATGCTGCAGATTAGCTTATTTAATGTAGCATTTATTATGAACCGACCAAATAAAAAGGATAAAAAGCACTTTTAATTTATTCCTTTAAGAACTTAACTGGTGCCGCACCTGTCAGTAAAGCCAAAGATCTTCTTACACTGAAAATCAATCATCAAATACAACTGGAGATGAGTTTTGTGAAGGTTCTTTACCAATGATTGATGTCAAACCTGCTTCCATTTAAAGGACCTGACCCAAATCTACAGCAGTGACTGATAGTTGTAGGTCAATGGAAAGTCACGTCTGATTGGATCATGAGGATCTGAGAACATCAGAAATGGATCGGTGATCTCTGCAAACATCGACACCTTGGTGAGCTCAACACGATGTCCCAGATTAGAGATTACAATTACGTCACTTCGAGCAAGCAGACAGAAAATATCCGGAACAGTCCGGAACAAGCCAGCGGCGTCGGACCGCTGTGTTGAATGTAAACAAAGTTGGTTCCACCTCGTGCTGCTCTGGTTTTCTAATCCCAACTACAAACTCTTTTACTGGACAGGCACGTCCCCCAAATGTTGCCAACTTCTCTGCTGATTGAACAGGACACTGAGTCTTGAAGGCCATTGACACGTTAATCCTCCAGATTAGACCTAATTATCTGTCAATGTTCCAAACTGACCTCTTCATAATTATCAGAACAAACGCACATTGCCACAGAAAGTTGCCGTGAAGGTACTGGGACTATGACCCAAGTGTCTTTGTTTGCATATAATCGCCCAAGTTGGTCGCTTCTGTCTTTCTCTGTAAATCTGCCGACTAAGCGCTGCACCACCGAGGTGAACGTGAACGATATGTCTGACCAGCCATCAGATCCACCTCCACTGAACCTCACAGCATCTCTGGTGACCTGAGCTTGTTCCAGCTGGCCTCATATGATATTAGCTGCCGTTGTGGTTAATGAGTTAAATAGAACTTCTAAAGGACGCCGTAGGGTATCTGCTCTGATCAGTGTTACTTACTCTTTGACCTCCTTAGAGCTGAAGTCCAGGTAGCGGTTGCTAACCCACTGAATCTCAAACCAGTCTCTGTAGTTGTCATTTCCGCAGCAACGGAACTCTATCTGCATCAGGTCCAGGGTCCTCTTCATGTAGCAGCGTCCCGGCGTGTCCGTGTCCTTGTAGTACTTCATGCCGTTCCTCAGACCCTCTGCCAGGGTGAACTGCAGGGGGAACCTCATCACGAAGCACAGCAGGGCCGTCACGAAGAGCAAACTGTTGAAGACCACGCAGAACACCAGGAAGTTCTTCAGCATCGGCTTCCACTTTACAAACTTGGCAGGGTCCAGTGAGTCGTAGCAGACTTTGCCTCCAAAGACGTTCATGCCGCAGGCTATGAGACCCATGAGTATGAGCAGATTGGGCAAGAAGTGGCTCTCGTTGTTGTCCATAAGTTCTGAGCGCTTTCGCAACTCGATCTTAAAGAACAGGCCCATGCTGAAGACCAGCACGCCGGCCAGTACAGCAAACCAGTACATGAACCAGACGGTCTGAGCGAGTTTCACTCGCTTCTTCAGGTCAAACTTGACCAACATCAAGGCCATGATTCAACCTGTTACCTGTCGTTGCCTGTAAGAGGAAGAATCAGCTGATCCAAGATCTCCAAAGAGCCCTTAGGTTTAAAAAACGGTTCCTGATTGTGGCAGTTCCTTGTTCTTTCCCAGTTTCTTTGCTGTACGGGGGCTCCTCTGGCTGGTCCAATGGGACGGAAGAGTCAGCTCAGCCTGTAATCCATCCCACAGCTGAAGAACAGAGATGAAGAACCCTGGAGAATGGAAGCAGCCCAGGAGTTTTACTTCTCCAACGCTGTGACCTCTCCCATTGTAGCAGAATCATCAAATTTTACAGGGCTTCGTTTCCTCCAACTTTCTCTTGTCTTTCTATCTCACCACACGGGAAAGGCTAATTGTGGCGTTCTGTTGTCCTGTAAAGGTGGAGGATTGCCGAGGATACTCATGATTAAACTCAAAGTTACAGTGCGTCATGTTAAGCCCCTGTAAGCAGCCTGATCCAATTTAGAGAAATCCTTCCTCTCAAGACGGGCCTGATCATAAGCTGCTCCCAGGGGTCATAATTGGTTTGAGTATTCACGTGGTCATGGTCTCCAAGATCAACGCTGCAGGAGCTGTAAAGGACCGTATGGAGACGGTCAAAGAACATGAAAGTGATGCTAAAAATGCCATCTAAGGAGTCACAGCGAGGGGTCCATGAGTTCACAACGCCCCATGATTGGGAATAAGATTAATCAGAAAGCATGAGACAAATTATTCACTGATGGACAGGAATGTTTTCAGAGCTGGTGTGTGCATTCAGACTCAACGCTCATTTACACTTTCTATCAAATAGAAATAAACACTGACTGGTTCACTTTGACCTGATGATACTTTGTTATGTAATTGGACAGTTGCTGTTCCCATCCTGTTCTATTATTTCAATTTACTATCATACAGAAAGAGCAACAACAAAACAAGGCAGCAAATATCAAATAACTAGTCATAAGTCTAGGTTATATTAAGAATTTACCATTCTGTCGATAACACTGATTAACTTCTTCAACAGTTAAAACCTGAGCTTTCTGACTTTATTATTATGACTAATTCAAAGTTGAGCTAATTGCGTTTTAAATTCAGTTAATTAACAGAGGATGGAGGCCTTTATGGTTCAGAAGTTCCAGCATCTCCAAACACATCTAAGTAATAGGCCTGGGAAAGTTAAAAGGTTGCTCTGCTCAGCCCCTCCACAGAGTCTGTAGTACAGACAAACCCAAATCTCTGCTTTTACTGATTAAGAAAGTTTCCTCAGTAAAACATTCGGCATTACAGGCCGATGGACAGAAACTTCTCCATTTGGAGCCCAAACGGCTCCATTTCGCTTTTCTACACGGAAGTCACTACGTCACACCGCCTTATTGGTGGATTTTCTTCTTCTATGAATTCTGTTGGCGACTGTTGCTAGGCGTTCTTCTTCTTCGAATTTCCCCGGTTCCTCGCGACCGCGAATAAATGTTACACTGCCCCCAGTGCCTTGGGTGCAACATTACATAGGAGCTCTATAGATAGAAACGTAGATGATAGATAAAGTGCATGCTAAATTGCATTTAAATAAATGGAATTAATCACGTGCAAAACGTTTGCAATAACGTCTAATAGGCCCCGACAATAGTGGGCGAAATACAAGCTACGTGCCAATTACAACTCTAAGGTATCGGAAAATGCAACTATTTTGATGTTGTTGTGCTGGTGGGGGAAAACAAAGCGCTGGATATGAAAGCGTGACACCTGAGCCAGTTAAAGGTGTGGCAAAGTCTGAGGAGGCCCGCCCTCTACCGTCGGCAATGAGGCACTCTAATAAAAAAAAAACCAACAACAACAACAAAAGCAAAATTGAATGCATTTGGCAGGGGGGCTAAAAAAAAATTAAAATAGGTGGGAAAATGTGGGCTCGGGCGCGAGCGTGTCGGCGTTCGGCCGTGTTTTGCGGGTGAGTTGCGGATTGGTGATGCGGGATGTCTTGTTCGGAGCACTACCCCTCCGACCCGTGCGGCGATGGCGAGGAAACCCCGTTGACAAGGCACTGCTTTTTCATGACGGTGAGTTTCCCTTTGAGTGTATTATAATTTTGTGATAAAAATTTCAAGGAAAAAACACACACGGCCTCCTTCCTCACTTCCTTCAGGGAGGGAAGAGAGTTTGAGCGGAGAGAAAAATCTATCCGAGACAGCGCAGGGACAGTGAGGGAAAAAATATGAGTGGGAGAGGGAGAAGGAGGAGGAGGAGAAGGAGGGGGAGCAAATTAAAAGTTGCCAAATGGAGATATTGGGTTTCAAGAGGAGTCAGACGGGAGCGAAGGGTTCGCCTCTTTGGGTCGTCTTTGTGTTGTGCTAATCGGGATTAATCTGTGGGACGGGACGCGCCGGCGTCCCGCGGCATTTTCCAACCGGTTCTAGCCGACGTCCTCCGAGCGGGCGCCGCCGCCGCTAGCTAACCAGGCCGGGCCGTAGCGCCTGGCCAGGCGTCGGGGGAGGCGTCCGGTCCGCGCGGGACGCGGTTCGGTTCGGAGTGGCTGCGGTTGAAACGCGTCCGTTCGACTAATCCGGACAAATGTGACGGGGTTTTTTTTTTTTTTTTTTTCTCTCGTGTGCGCGTCTCGACGAGGACAAATGGGAGCCTCCGCAGCGGAGAACCGCCTCGGCGGCGGGGACCGACCACACGGAGCCCGGGCGTCGGTGCTGCTCGGACGCGGTTATCGTTCTTTCGATTCGGGCGGGTTTTTAACTCTCAACCGCCGAACGTTCGCAGCCCCGCCGGACCAACGGCTCTTTCCCCGCCGCTCGGACTAGCTTAGGGACCGTCCGGGGCGGTGTTTTTTCTGGCCGAACCGGGGCTCCGAGCGGCACCAACCGCTCGGCCGTTGGCCGTCGGGTGGGGGGGGCTTAAGGGCTTCGGCTTCTCACCAGACGCGTTAGAGTTCGTTAATCTAATCCGATCAACTGCAACGTTCGTTTTTCTGTCGGTTGTTCCGACCGTTGCCGAGCCGACGTCTCGGTCCAAACACCGACGTGTCAGCCGAACCTGCGAGTGTTGGTTTGTGTGGACACCGGTCCCCGTGTGGACACCGGTCCCCGTGTGGACAGAACGTGTCTCTTTGTTGCTACAGGCCCACATATTCGCCCTCGACCTGCGTCACTGAGCGTCTCGGACCGTCGGCATTTGTCCGCCGACGCCTCTATTCTGTAAAAGTGGAGGCGGGTTCGTTTGACTAGTGGGTTTTGTGGCGAAAAGTCCCGGTTTTGTCCCGCAGCTGTGGCGTTCTTTGTCCCCCTTGTTTCCAAGATGGAGGCTGAACGCGGCTCAGCTGCGAAGACACCCCCGCCAGGGCAACAGCCATTTTGTTGCACTGCAGCTGTAAAGTTCTGCAGGGACCCAGACTCCCAAATAGCTGCCCCCTTCTTCCACACAAGTGCCCCCCGGCCGTATTGTGAAATAAAGCGACTGCCCCAAGCGGGCACGAGCACTTGGGCTTCGTTGACCCGCGTGTGCGGGGCAGCGGCGGCAGGACGGAGGATCCACCTCCATGTTGCACCTCCAACAAGCACTCGTGGTAGAAAAGGACAAGGGTGGAGTTATTGACACACAAATGCCCATTTACAGATCGACTGAGCGGCCTGAGGGGGGGCCGTGGCGTGCACGGAGGCCACCCTGTGCTTAAAATAACACCCCCATAGCACTGTAATATAAATGCCCCCCCCCCACCTCCTCGTTCCTCACACTTCACTCCCACACTTGTGTCCTTCTAAAGGCAGTTTCTCACCCCTGCAGGAAACACTGGGTGGTAAATGACCTGAATCCATGCGTCCTGCTGGAAAGCTGTGAGTCACATGTCCTCACTCAGATAACAAGACAAGTCTCACACACACACACACACACGAGCTCCAGACCAGGGCTTCATACTAATTAGAAGGTAAAGTCCTTTTATGGCACCTGCTCACGTTCATCTCTGTCCCTCCACAATCTTTCAGCTGTCATGGACGATGAGGACGATCGCCATCTCCTGGACATTTTAGGGTAAAAACATCCCGAACGTGTCCCCGCAGACGTTTGTCTTCAACAACTCTCCGACCCTAAGTTCCTCCAATCACAACACATTCTGTGGTTTTCCTGTTGAACGTTAGCCAGCCGCTACATAGAAGCCGTTCATGTAGGACAGAAGGAGCTGTCCCCGGCTCTTAAACACCTCTTGTGTAACCTTTTCAGGGATGTGGACGCATTGAACGACTTTCTCCATGGCAACACCGGCAAGTCTGTGAGTGGCTCTTTGGAATGTGTTTGCAGGGGTTCTGGTGTCGCTTCCTGCTGCATTAAGTCCCTGTTAAACTGTTTCTGCAGATCGAGGAGGACGACCTAGCAAACGCCGCGTACGGCTCCGACCCCGGGTCCTTCTTCGCCAGCGACACGGTGAGTCGACCGGCCGCCGTCGGGATTCCGCTCAAAGATCCCGATCGGGAACTTGGGGTCTGCTTCTCGTCCACAGACGATCTCCAGCGTTGGCTTAAAGGACGGCTCCTCGTCAGGGGGGGTGTTTGGCGAGGACTCCACGGAGGTCGGCCTCCAGCTCCCCAGCAGCCTCTCTTTCATCGAGGATGAGCTGGGACCCGGGAGTTCGCCTGGAGGGGTGGACCTGGGGGGGGACGACCAACCCTTCGACATCCTCCAGAAGTCGCTGTTGGAGGCCGACATCACAGAGCAGACTTTGGCCCAGGAGGCCTTGCTGGAGTCCCAGCCGGCCCCCACGCTGGTGCAGGCGCCCGCCCCCTTCCCCTCACAGCTGGCCTCTGGGGGTTATGGCGGCGGCGTGAGCGTCGTCACCACGGCGGCGGCGGCGGCGGCGGCGTTCCCTGGAGGACAGCTCCTGCAGGGGGTGTCGCCGCTGCCCAACGGCTCCGCGCAGCACATCCAGGTTCTGGGCTCGTTCGGGACGGGTGCCGGGGTGATGACCCTGAGCAGCTTGGAGAGACCCTCTCAGATCGTGCTGAAGCCAGGAGCACCTGTACCTGCAGCAGGAGCCCCAGCAGCGGTTCAGGGCTTCACGCCGGCCCAAGGGCCCGTGGGCCAGGTGGGCCTTCCGTTCAAAAACATCCCTCTCCAGAATATCATCATCCAGAGAAGTCCGGGAGGGACCCAGACCCTCGTCAGACCCATCCAACCAAAACCCCTTCAGGCTGGGCCTCAGGCGGTCTACAGCTTTGGACTTCATCCTTCCACCACCGTGTCCAATGTCGTCAACACTGTTGCCCCTGGGGGGCAGTACGCGGCCAACGGCTCCGTCCTGCTGCACCCCCCCCTGGAGCAGCAGCAGGTCCAGCCCGGCGTAACACCCGGGCAGTTCCTGCTGGCCCCGCCCGGCGCCGCCCACGCCGCCTCTGCCGACTCCAGCACTCTGGTCCCCGCCCCCGGCGCCGTGCAGATCGTGGCGGGGCAGAACTTTACTGCACCGCAAGGCCAGTTGATTTTAAATCAGGGAGTCATGGCGGGGAATCAGGTGGGGGGGGCGGTTCCTCAGACGTGGACCGGCGTCTCCAGCACATCCTCCACCCCCGTGCAGACCTCCTGCGCCCCGGCCCGGCTGACGCTGGTGGGCCAGGCGGTGCCGGCCAGCCCGGTGCAGCGGCTGCTGGTGACTCAGAACCAGAACTGCACGTCTCTGTCCTCTTTACCCGGCGCTGTCAAACAGGAGCAAGACTACAGACAGGTACGGCGTCTCAAAGCTCCGCCCCCCCCCCCCCCCCCCCCCCCCCCCCCGTAAGGTTTTAATCCCCATTCTGTTCCCAGAACTCCTCGACGGGCGTCTTCAAGCAGCAGCTCAACAACATTCACGGTAACAACCAGGATTTGTTAGCAGGAACGCACCAAGTTTCCCTTTTATGTGGCTAATCTGTCTCTCTTTATCACCACGGCGACGCCAGACTCAACGCTACACCCTCAGGTACGTCCCCCGCGCCCGGCCGCAGCTGCGTCGCGCCCGTACGTGCACGTGTAGTGACCATGCTTCTGTCTCCTCAGGCCAGTGTCCAGAAGAGACCTGCTCCCCAGCCGCTCACCAAAGGAGGAATGTGAGTGTTTTCTTTGATGTGTAGCGGCGCCACGCCGACCCAGGAAGTGGGTCGGTCCGTCCGACCAGGACCAAAACAGCCGCTGACTCGTCTCTTCTTCTTTTGCAGGATTTTGCAGCAGTTGCAGAAGGATCACGTTGGGGTCCAGGCCCCGGATCGGCGCCGATTCTCTTCGTTCGACGACGCCCTGCAGAGGCTCCTCCCATACCACGTGTTCCAGGGGCCGCCGCCGAGCCAGGAGTTCTCCCTCGGTACCAGCGCGGCGCTCGCGCCTCCTTGCTGTGTTCGTGCTCGCAGGGCGAGACTTGTGAGTGACCTGTGTCCTCCCTCCGCAGTGGACGAGGAGTTCGAGGACGTGGCGGCGCAGGTGCTGAACCGGACCTGCGCCATGGTCAACAAGTACAGGCGGCTGCTGATGGTGGAAGCTGAGGTGGGTGTTTCCTCTCCGCCCCGCGGCGCCCTGACGGGCACACGCCTGACGGGCACACGCCTGACGGGCACACGCCTGACGGTCCGCCCTTCTCCTCAGCGTTCCAGCCCTTCGTCGGAAATGGTGATGATCGAAAGGACCTTCAACACGGAGGAGCGCCGGAAACTGACCCAGGACAAGCGCCTGGTGCTGGTGGATCCAGGTGGGACGCGGAGAGACGGCCCCCGTTGCCCGGCTCGCTTTAACGTCGCCTCTTCTCCGTTACAGACAGCTTCCTGGAAGACTTCTGCTGTGGGATGAAATCCAAACTTTTCCAGGACCCCCCCCCGCCTCGGTCCCGGTCCGGCTGCAGCTTCAGCCCGTCGGAGAAGAGCTCCGTGGAGACGGCGTACAGGACAGACTCGGCCCCCGGGTACGGGGACCCAGGAGGAGGCGGGGCCGCGGCTCCCGGAGCGGCGGACGACCCTCCGCCTTCCCTCACGGAAAACCGGAAGGTTGTGGAAGCGAAGAGGCCGCAGCAACACTACGGGCCCGGCGGCACCAGCACCAACACTCACCCCCAAGGTAACCGCTCCCCTGTCGCAGCAGCAGAACCGACGCACTACCAGGGCTCCTCCCACCACGCCTCCTTCCCCCCTCCGCTCAGCTCGCCCCCCCACCCCGACACGGACTCTGCTCTGGAGGCCGCCGTCAACAGCATCCTGGAATGCTGAGACCGGCCCCTCGTCTCCGGTTTGACTCGTTCCTTCGTCCCCTGTTGTTGTTTGTCCCATTTCCTCCCACGCCTGTGTGAAGAGAGGTCACCTGAGCGACACCTGCGCTGGCGAGCGTGCGCAGGCGCGCCGCCGCGCTCAGAGGCACTTACATGACCTATAAGGAACCGGGCACGAGTGCAATGCAAAGGACTCGCAGACGGAACATGTGAAATGTTTCTTTTATTTTTCTGTTGATGTAGCATCTGTAGCGTCAGGCTAGCGGAGGAGGAGCGTCCCTCTCTTCACACAAACTCTGATTTTGTGCCAGTTGATCAATTCTGAAATCTATGCTGAAAAGGGGGGGTGGAGGGGGGGTAGTGGGAGTGGGGGGGGGAGACCGCGGCGACTCTGTGCCTAACTTGACTTTTTTTGTTTTAAGTGTTTACATGAAGAAACTCTATTCTAGAAAACAACAAACAGATCCGCTCGCTCTGCGGCGCGGCGTGCGCGCGCACGTGCGCTGCAGAGGCAGCCTGGCGTCAACAGACGAATTGCACTAAATATACTGAATGACTGCTAAACAGAATGTGAACATTTGGACTGAAGCTTAAATTATTCCCTTAATTTCAGCTGCCTGCAACGACTCCTCACCCCGAACAGTTGGCTAACGACTCCGCGGGCGTATTTAGCTCCTAAATATGTGTCTTTCTACGTTTCCTGTGCTTCTGCCACGTTTTGCTCTCTTTTGTACCTTAAAGGTACGCGCGCTGCAGGCCAAACCGGTCTGAACCACTTTTGACATTTCAGTGTGTGTGTGTCGGCGGCGCTCGGCCCTCAGATTGAGGAACACCTGTGTTACCACGTGTTTTTTTTTGTTGTTGTTCTTTTTAATCTGCGTCATTTCCTCATTTTTCTTAAAGTAACGTTTAAGATGCAGTTTGTTTCCTGCCTCTGTGAACACTGAGGGGGGTTGATTGTACGCAGCCTTCGACACTGATCATATCTGTGCTCCACTACCTGTACATGCAGTGTGTTAAACTGCCCCCCCGCCACGCGCACGCTCAGCCGTGCACGTGTCTGTGACTGTGCTTTAGCCTCGCCGTTGCCCCTCATCTCCTCCTCTCAGCAACACGACCAAATGTCCTCCTGGGAGAGAGCGTCCCCGCGTCCAGGGTCCCTGTCCCAGCAGCTCTGTGCACTGAAGCGTTTTGGGCTGGACCTCGGTTACCGGTCACCGGGCCGGCGTCCTCGCCGCCAGCCCGCACTAATCCCGAAAGTCAAATTTTACCAAATGGGAGAGGGGACCAAAGCGCTGATTAATGTCCTGACGGGCCTGGTTCCGGACCGCGGGGCCGCTCTCCCACTGAAGCTGAGTGAAATCTGCTCCAGAACAGACTGAAGGCCTTTTCGTGGCGGGGGCGTTTTGTTTCCAGTGCCAGTGGCCGCCGCCGCCCACGCGTACGTATCTCTGCCTGTTGACCTCTGACATCCACGCTGGGAAGAGCAAAGGTCAGATTTAGGTGCTCCTCAGGTGGCTGCTGCAAGACGTGCCTCGGCAGCACATATCCGAAGAACGTTCCGGGCTTGCACAAAGTAGGAATGGTTGTGGAATCTTCTCTCCATGCATATCGGCGTCCGAGGGCTGCTACAGACGTACTGTGCTTTGAGTTTCCCGCCCGAGATCCGGTGCAGACGTTGTTTTTCTGCATTTATTTCACTGTTTTTGTTCCTCACTTGATTTGTATAGTTAGTCGGGGGGGTTTTTTTGTATAAAAATGAAAAGCGAAACACAAAATATTTATAATTTTTCTATGGAGAGAAAGAATGTAAAAGAAACCATAAGAAAATGGAAATTATTTTTTATTGTGTTGGCAAAAAACAAACAAACAAAAAAAACACGCATCGGGGGAAAGTTACAAAAATACTGTCATTTCTGCAATTGTAGCTATTTCGTGTTCACTACAGCAGCGAAGAGTCAATAAATTTATCTGGAATCCACGAGAAACCGCTCCGGACTCCACGAGCCTCCTTTATTCTGATCCCACCACGTGCTCGGTGTGCACGGACATGAGCACAAGTCAGAATTTCCTTTTACACGACAAATAAAGATTTTATACAACTGAAAATCCGGACCAGCAAACGTTAAACTGGCCCGAATGTTTGAGTTTGACAGCAGCGACATCTAGCGGCGTCCCGGGGAACTGCACCCCCAAAGGACTTTCTTCATCTTTGCTACCAAAACTACAAGTTAGAAAAAATCTAAAGCTACATCCGGATCAGTCAATAAATATGAAATGTAAATAACGATAGTTTGATGGCTTCAGTCGAGAGGCCAAGCTCAGTGGAGACAAAACGATTAAAACAAACAGGAAAACGTTCAGGATTTGCTTGGACTTAACATGCTTCAAGACCGAGTTAATGTAAAGGCAGGAGAGAGCGCTAAAACGCGCTCCCTGGCAACTCATCTGTTAAAAAAACTAAAGTATGATTTAGCCTTTTAGTAGCTAAAGTGTTTATAGTAACTAGAGTACCCCCCTCCAGGGATGTAACGTGCTATTTCCTGTTGCCAGAAAACCAGTTCAGACTGGAAGTTGATTTTTTTCAGCAACACTGAGGGCAAAAAAACTCCACAAAATCTTCATCTATGTGAGCCGTTGGACAGTTTTTAACAATTAGAATTTTTAAAAAGCCCCCAATATTGAGCCAGACTAAACCTCTTTTCTTCAGTGGAACTTCCTCCAGCGATCACGCTCTGGAAATAAACAAACACCAACGGTGATCCACGTGAGACGGCGGAGCTCCTCAGAGTCGCCTCACTTACTTATATGTGGGTACGTCCAGATGTAGCCGAGCAGGCAGTACCCCGCCAACAGCATGCCGACCCCTCCCACGCCGCCTCTCTTCACGTCGATATACTTCCTGTAGTACCACTGCCAGCCTGGGGGGAGACAGCTGGGTCACACCCGCCCACACACCTGGGATCTCCTTCAGCTCACCTTTATGCACCATTTCCACTAAATCTCTCGGCCGGGTGGGCGTCTTCCACGCCAGCCACTCGGGGAGGTCCTTCAGCCTCACCTGGGCCAGAGGTTGCTGCGCCAGAACACCTGCGGCAGACGACAGGTGGGTTCAGGTGTTAAACGAGCGGCTGTGTCGAACCTTTGAGAGTCGCCCCCCCCCCCTCAACCACTAACCTTCAGTTCTGCTATCAGACAATGTGGGTTTCCTGCCCTCGAGGGGCTTCGCCTCTTTCATGGGCCCATCAGGAGGCTCTGTGGAGAGTCCCTTCATGGCTCGGTGCACCTGAGAGGACAGACGACCGGGAGCAAGGGCCGGTTGGGTCGGTGAGGCTGAACCGGTGCGGACCAACTGGTCGCCTGGGTCTCCTGTGGCAGGGGGGGCCCGACTGAGGGAGGAACTGGCTGTGCTGGGATCAGACGGGTGAATCTGGACCAAGATGCTCGGCCTGCTGGGTTTGAGGCGGTTCCTGTCTCGGCCCAACATGGCCCTTACGTCCTGGAGGATAATCTTGGATTGATGTCCATTCCATGAGTCCGTGTTCGCAGATAAATCATCAATTTCCCCCTCGGTTGTTACCACGTCGGTCTTTCTTACGCGGGGTTTTACGATATTCTCATCAGTTCTAAAGTTCTGGATTACAGACACAGCTGGTGTCGCCTGTTCCTCTGAATCTTTGGTTTTAGAGGAACCTCTGTTGCTCGTGGGCTGAGAGGCAGGTCGGGAAGCGAGGTTGGCCACATGCTGGGCTGGTGACGTTCCTTCTGGGGCAGCTTCCAATAACCCGTGGACAGTCTTCCGTTTGGTCCCGGAGGTGCTGGGACGAGGCTGAGGTGGCACAAGTGCTGCCTTTATCTGCTCGGACAGCTTCTGCGTCTTCATCCTCGCCGACGATGGACCCGATGCCGACCGCGGAGAGGACGAGGCTGCAGCCTGTGATGCCGTTTCACTCTGCTTTGACTGAGGTCCCGTCAGCTTCTGTGGGGAACTCTTGTGGCTTAGCTGGTGCTGAGCTGATCCCTGGGCAGCCTCGTGGCTGATCGGAGGAGTTCTGGCTGCCTTGCAGTGTGGCAGGTGACTCTTCAACCTTTTGTAAGTTTTCCCACAGAAGGGACACACTTCTGAGGAGACAAACCAGCGAACATTCTGTACTTAGGCAGGATATAATGTAGAATATAACAGGGCACAAACTGATTGGGAATAACTCATTTATCATCTGATCAGTGGGGGCTTTAGTGCAGATCCATTTAAGAACTGAATTAAAATGACATTTTACACAGATTTGTACAAATGAAAATAAATCTTAAAATGATGCTTCTGATATTTTTGTGAAAAACAATATTGTTTCGACTACTTGTTGACACTTACCAGGGCTCATTTCGAACGTCACAACGGTAAATCCAGGTAACGCATGACCCGAATTTAGAATAAGAAACTTATGAACCCCAAATACAAATACGAGGTGTTCTATTTAAATAGAGACACAATCACAGTTTCGATACTTTTATATAGTTTTACACAATTTTCGCATTCGGAGACGTCCTGATTATGAAAGGACCCCTCGGGTGGCCACTAAACTGCCTGATAGTAAAGCTACAAATGTACAGTAAATGTTTGTTATATTTACAATGGCATGCTAAAGTATTACAACGCGATTAAGCGGTAGATGCTAAAAATGTATTTGACATTACACGGACAAAAGGAAGCTGTTTGATACATATTTCGAAAAAAATAGGCGTCTGTCTGTAGCGTGGTTACTTCACGGTCTGTGTCCTTTATCGAGATGATTCCCTTCCGCGCACTTCCGCTTTTGCCGTGGCCACATGTTGCACTTACGTAGACCTTCAAATCAATTCGTTTGTGATCCTTTAGGGTACAAACGCTACGTTTAGTGGTGCAGCAAAACACTTTCATTTACTTTATTACTGTCAAACCACGTAATTTTATCCACGGCACTGATCATGATTTGCGTTCACACGAGCTAACCGCACAAGGCGGCAACACATCCCAGATTTAACAACAGCAACGCTGGTTGATAATTCAAATCTGTTCAAGGATAAGTTGTCGCATTTGAATGGAAATGTCAGTCCATTTTGCCTAAATACAATAAAATGCAAAAGTTCTAAAGTGTGTAATAGTGACTGCAAACCCCAGTATGTAACAAGAACGTATAGTTGAAGGCCTGTAAAAACCTTCTCTGGTATATGCGTGTCATTTAAACAAGAGACTGATTATATTAGAAAAGTGAATTTTATTGATAGGGTTACAGTGGCATGAGACTTGTCACAGGAATGGATTTCAAGAAGATGGGAAAGAGAAATTACACAAAAACATCTACATCAAAAGCTCTTCTTCATTAGGAAAGCAGTGATTTGAAACATGTTCCAAATGGGAAACAAAATAGGACTTTTCTACAATCATTTACATATATGAAGAGAAACCTGGACATATTTACAAGGCAACAGATGACAGTATATACAAGGGCGGGCAAACTAATGGTTCTTATGAAGAGAAATGGGAAGTCCCAAAAATCTCAGGTGATTTGGCAGAAATGGAGCTTCTCAATAGTGACTAAAGAAATTCAGGACGTGTTAAAATGGGAACTAATAAACTGCATAATATTGCATTTTCACTTGGGCCACAAGTGGCAGCACAGATCTCCTCAGCTGACTGGTCACGTCTCTGTTGGTTACAGCATATTCAAAACAAGTAGAGCAAATCTCTGTACAGGTATTAACAGGTAAGGGGGGGGCTGTCCCTTCACAAGGCACCTAATCACCCGTGGAATAAAGGGGAGGGAGGTCAAAGCCAGGAGGACACAGCACCAGGCACCGTCCAGCTAACGACGCGGAAGCCCGACTGCATCCGTCTGATGATCATAATTCATTTATTTCACCAAAACCCACAAAAGCATTAATGCCAGTTTTCACTCAACCCTGAGAAGAAAAAAAGTGGACTGAAATTTCACTCGCTGGCACATGGAATTAATGTGCTAATTAAGATCTTTTTGCCCTCTAGAACTACATTAAAAAACAAACAAAAAAAAACACAGAATAAGGGAGTTGAGATTAATTGTATAGACGCACAGGCACAAACGCAGGATTTCAACAGTAATCAGAGCTCCGTAAGTCGACATTCGTGGGTTCAGTCTCGTTGCGGCGCCCTTTTCAAGCATCTTTCCACAGACGAGCAGCCAGTGCCGGAGCCGTCGGCACCCCGGACCTTCGCCTCCCTCGCTGGGCCGCGGGAGGAGCGGCGCCACCGGGCAGGATTCGGGCCGTGGGCGCATCGCCAGGCGTCCACACGTGGCACTGGCAGCGTCGTGGAAATAGCAGCGCGGTCCGGAGCGAACGCCGCCGTCACGTCGCCTCAACGCCGACACCCTGCAAGTCAAGAAGTCCAAGTCTCAGTGTGTCAGATAGTCCTCTGGTCAAAGTCCCAAGACGGAGCGGCAGAGTTCTGATGTCATCCAACCGCTCTCGCCGCCGCCTGCTCGCTCCTGTCAACTACGGTCACTTCGTCCCACTTACTGCGCCCCAAAACAACAAGAAGGCCAACTCTTCAAAGAGGAGTGTAAAAACTAATATAAAAACGTCCGTCCAATTCGTCTCCTCCGGGGTCCTCGTCGGAAGAAAGGGGCCGGTTCTTCCCCCGTTCAGGTCCTCGCCGCTCACCTGTGGTCATTGGAGCATGAGCTGCTTGAGGTTGTCGTGCAGGATGGTGTCCTTGACGTCCCGGAACACCAGCCTGATGTTCTCCGTGTTGATGGCGGTGGTGAAGTGGTGGTAGAGAGGCTTCTGCGTGGCATCGCGCCTCCTGGCCCGGAAACATTCTACCATGAAGGCCTGGATGTCGGCCAGGCTGTGCTCCGGCCCGGTGTACTCAGGAAAATAGTCCTTGAGCGGAACGCTCTGCACCTTCTCCTCCAGCAGGTCCGTCTTGTTGAGGAAGAGGATGATGGATACGTTGACAAAGACGCGGTTGTTGACGATGGTCTCGAAGATGTCGAGCGACTCTCGGAGCCGGTTGGTCTGCCGGTCCTCCATCAGCACCTGCGCGGCGTCGGGGGAGCACACGGATTACACGCGCACAGAGACCAACCATCACAAGCGCCAGTCGGCGGAAGTCTGAGCTCACCTGGTCGTATTCAGAGGACGAGACCAGGAAGAGGATGGAGGTGACCGAGTCGAAGCATTCAAACCAACGCCGCCGCTCCGAGCGCTGCCCGCCCACGTCCACCATCTTGAAGGGAACGTTCTTGATCTCAAAGTCATACTCGTGGATGCCCTTGGTGGGTTTACGGGCCAGCAGGATGTCCTGCTGGCTGGGCACATAAGTCTGGAGGAGAGCCAGTGAAAATGCACGTTACTGAGGGGCGACACCGACCCAGAACCCGGGACGCGACCCAAACCGGCCGAGCTGAATCCAAACGGATTCAATCTAAAGTGAGTGTAAACCATCTCAACTCGTTTGTTGACCCTAAAGAAACGGTAAAATTCTGGCGCGAGTCTTCGGAGGCAACTTACCGGGTCGCCGAGTTTATCCAGATCGTCCAAGAAATACTTCACCGACTCCCCCTGTGACAGAGGAGGAGATTCTGTTACTGTCGTCTACCGGAGGACTTCTGACGTCTGAGGCGGCGCCGCCCAGCCGAAGCAGGATGCACGTTGTGGTGTTGTGGGAGACGTGTGTGCCCAGAGCCTTTGATGTACACAGAAGCGCGCTGGTGTGCGAAAGCAGGGGAGTTTTTCTGAGCCGCTCTCATGCTGCTCGCGTGCAGCCGTTACAGGCCCAGACACGAGGCTGCACGAGGAGACGCATTCCTTTATTGTCCCGCTCTGGACGTGGAGACAAAGGTGGCAGCAGAAACCAGGATAGGCTTCCTCCGGACCCCCAGAGGCTTTGTTAGCACTCGCCGGGCCTTTGATGGCGGCGTTATTCTGCGCCAACGCCACGAAGCCACGCCCTCTTTTTTACATTTTCAAACGTAAATGTTGACGAAGGTCTCGGCGCGTGCGGGAGCTCCGGGACGCGGAGCGCCGCTCTGCCTTTACCACGGGATGTTTGAAAAAACTCATCTGACTGGAAAAACCTGTGCGTGCGCACGAGTGTGTGCAGAGGTGGGAAGTGTGTGTGTGTGTGTGGGGGGGGGGGGCAGAGAGGCGCGGCAGCCTGGCTTAGGCAGCACAGCTACGCTCCACTTCTGGCCACAGATTCCGTCTGGGCTCCAGTCGGAATCTGACCGAAGAGCTGATTTTGAGTTCGTCGCCTAAAAAAAAAAAAAAAAAAAAAAAAAAAAAAAAAAAAAATAAAAGAAGAAGAGAAACAAGAAGAGCAACCATTCCGAGAACTTTCTGTTCATCGTGAAAGGGTGACACAGACCCGCCAGAGCGTGCTGAGCGTGCAGAAGCAGAGCAGCATCCCACCAGATCCACGCAGGAGACGAGCGGCACCGCCGGGCCTGCGAGAGCCCACGGAAACCCGCTCGTTCACCCCTGTCTCTGCGTAACCGGGGTAACAAAGGTTCACAGTTAACGCTGCCCAACACTGAAACACCTCTTTGTTCCATTTCTTGTCCTGGTTTGGCTTAAAAAACCCAATAAATTAGAAAATCAGCACGTTTAAGAGGCTTTTCTGAGCAGTTCTGTCAGAATAAAGCCCGTCTGCACCACTAGTCTGCTACAGGTGCACGCACGTAGCCGCTCATGAGGAGCATTAACAGCAACGTGCGTGGAGGAGGCGAGCGTGCACGAGCCCGGGGGGGAGTGGCCACCAGATGAGGCACCCAAGCAGATGTTTAGACCATCAGCACCGAAATGTCCGATTCTAAACGATCGAGGCTCCATAGGAGGAGACGGTCGTCCGCCGAGGTGCCTGTGCAGCCCCCCAGAGTCGGGCCGAGGGGTAAATACGGGTTGGTGCACGCTCGTGCACGCTCGCCGCGCCACCGTTTGTGAGTGGAAATCTGTTTTGGAGCACAAAGCCGTTTAACCACAGATCAACATTCCAGCTCCGATCGCTCATTCCTCCTCCCGTCGCAGCAGCGGCCGGCTCGGAGTGAGGGTAACCACCCCCCCCCACCACCCCCCCCCACCACCCACCACCTTACACAACAGCTCAAACATCTCAGGTTAATGCTGTGGTCTCGTTACAGAACCGCGGCGTTCAGGGTGTCTCACGGCGGCCTCATGTGGGAGGTTCTGAGCTCTGAGGCATCACAGAAGAACCGCTGGTGGGGAGCGACGCCGACAGCAGGCGACACAAGACAAGAGAAGCCCCAGAAATGGCGAGCGAACGCGGCGCCGTGTCCGATAACGATCGGCTTCAAGGCCAGATGGACACGAGGAGCGTCAACAGGAAGTGCCTTCAGTCACATGTCAGAGGCAAAAGGTACCAGGAGGAGGAATCAAGAAGGAATAGACTTTCACTTTCCTTTCCCGCCACAGCCACCTACCAGCTGAAACTCCCTGCGACGGTCGTAGGCGTTCTGGATCCCCGAGTCGGCCCACAGGGCCTGGATGGCGGGCAGGTACTGCAGGAAGACCGACGTCTCCAGCTGCCCGCTCGCCATCTTCGCCGAGCGGGTGTCGAACGCCATCAGGCTGTCCCCGTGCTGCTGGTTGTCTTTGTCTCCCCAGGGGATGTGCAGCTTTCCTCGGGCGTCCACCAGCACGCGCATACCTGGGGGGGGGGGGTGGGGGTTAAAGGTCAGATTAAGAGTGCAGCTACTGATTAAAAAAACCTCAACTGCGAGGGCAAATGGGCGCCTCTGGAAAGGGCTTTAAACCTGGCTAATGCCCCAAACACACAGCAGGATACACGTTCGAGTCCATGTTGCATGTGACATGAGCGCAGCCCGGCGGGACCGACGCGCATCCCGGGGCCCGTGGAGCCCGCGGAGGCCCCTCCGGGCCCCCGCCCTCCCAGCCGCGGAGCAACCGAGGCTGGCGACGGCCGCGGGGCGACGAGGCAAGCGGCCCTTTCGAGCCATGTTGACCAGAACAGAGAAACGAAAGGTCCGGGGTAGCTGAGAGACGAGGCGGGGGGGGCACATGGGTGTGCCGGGGGCAGATGTATGTTTATGTGGGTCCCTGCGCTGCTACACAGATGTGCAAACTTTAAGGCTTTTCTGCGCCACCAAAGCGACGAACGCGGCCGAGCAGCACACCTGCCCACGCTTACCTTTGATCACGTTGCTGTAGATCGTGGCCCTGAACTCCTCCCGGGCTTGCTGGTCGAAGTCCTGGCCGTGGATGATCCGCATTTGTTTGAGGAAAGTCGACTTGCCGCTCTCGCCAGCGCCGAGCAGAAGGATCTTCACCAGCCGCTTCACGTAGGTTTTCTCCCGGGAGAGACATCGGTCGATCTCCTTGGACTTGCGGAGCTGCTCGACCTCGCTGCTGTTCAGCAGGCAGACGGGCAGACAAACTTTTAACACGGATCTGGTCGGCAGGAAATCCGCCATGTTCGAACAAACTTCATCGATACAAATTTGATGCGCGCTCTCGGTGCGCAGGCACGGGACCAAGCCCCTTCCCTAAACTCAGGAAGTAGCGTTTGTGACTGTTAATGGTCAATATTGACGCCTTTAGGCCTGGCTGTGAATGTCAACACAAGCCAAGCAGTTTATCCTCCACCGAACGCACGAAATATGTTTACAGAGGCGTCAAATAGAAAATGGTAAACTTAATAAAAGCTACAAAATTGTAAAAACAATTTTTGACCCTATGCCTATAACACACCAATTTGTTTTCGACACGTGTAGTTGAATTGCTTTGAATATTTTAAATGGAAATCTTTAAAAATAAGAAATCCTGGTAACCCGATATGGTTGTACACTGTCTCCCCCTGCTGGTGGTCACTGGTATCGACACAGCGAAGCGCTGTGATTGGCTGACGCGGCGCTCGTTTGAGGCATGCTGCCTTCAGGTGCCGTCGTAAACGTTGGACACACTCGAATGCGTTCATGTAATTACTGTAATTTAAATCCAACTTTATTTATTTCTTGAGGAAATATTCAATAAACTTGAAATGTTTGCATAAAAGAACGATTGTTGTCATTAATTATAGATAAAGAGGAACACTTGTTTCAATTCTGACTTTATGTAATCGCTCCATCGTTATTCACGGATGTTTTGTTTTTGAATTATCCGTGTTTACCTCAGGCCCAAAGTGCACGAAATTAAGTCAACCCGGACGTCAATTAAATTTAGATGATACGACTGTGAGTGTCTTTCCCCACAATGTCCAACGAGACGAGCGTGGGACCATGGAGAGGACTTGAACGCAGCATCTGTATCATTACACTTTCCTCCGGCATCCTCACGCGACACACGGTGCTCTCCCATCCAACAGAAACACTGCATGTGAGTGACAGGGATCCATATCAGACACGATGACCATCAGGAATACCCTTCGGGATCACGGGCAGAGGTACCGACCTCGGATGGCTTGCCTCAAAAAGGTGAGGCTGGCGTTCTTTGTCATGATGTTGACATCCATGTTCTGGCAGACGCTCCTATAAACGCGTTACTTCTGTCCTCTACAAGCTTTGAAGCTTTGCTGCAACATTTATTTCATTGCCTTTTACTCAACAGGTGTGAATTCTCAAAAGACCTTTAAAGAATCAACGTGATTTTTGCTTTAGAACGTAATGAAAGACGAGCAGTTTTCACTAATGATGATGATAATAATAATAATCCTGAATTTGCCATCAGAAAACACCTCCAAACGAACAAGTTTCCTCTCACCTGTCAGTCACAATGACAGTCGCACAGTATTTAGTAGCAACCTTTTCACAGTGATAAGGTCATTGGGTTTAATAAGCATTAAGCCCAGATCAGTATCACCGACCAGGGTCTGGAACGAAGTTAATCCCGTATTGGGAGCGCCACCACAGCAGGATCGGAGTTGGAGAATAAACAGCTGCACATTCACAGAGTTGGAAATTAGAACAATAAATTAGAACAATCGAGCTTTAAAATCAAAGCAGGCGCTGAAGGGAACGTCCCTCTCCATGGTGCCCACTTTGGTCCGGTTCAGCCTGGTGCTTGTCGCCTCTCCAGGATGACTTCAAAGTTACTTCAAACATGGGAGTCAGTGCGTGCACACGTGCGCACGTTCCCCCCCCCCCCCCACACACACACACACTCGCCGCCTCAGTAACCAGCGATGAAACGAGAATCATTAGAATCATTCGAGTTTTGTTTGTCAGACTTCATTCAGCTTCCGTGTGCGTCACCATCATCACCCGGGAACAGCATTCCTTTGTTGGCCTGTGACCTCTGACCCCAGCCGTACCCCCCACCCCCCCTTCTCAGTTGTCATGGTAACCCCCCTCTTCCACAGGCAGAGAAGGTGATACTGGAGATGCAGGACCAGAAGACCGGAGTTAAGTCGCAGCTCCAGAGACTGGTCATCACAACAATACCGCACGTCATCGCAGGTAAACGTGCACACGTGCACGGCAGCACACCCAGGGACGGGTTATGACTGCAGTAGTGCACGATAGTGCACGTCATGGCAGGTAAACGCCACACGTGCACGTCATGGCAGGTAAACGTGCACGGCAGCACTGGTGTCGTCCAGCCGCTGGAGTGTTTGTCTGCATAGTCTCACTTGATGATACCTGAGCTCGGGGCTCAAACTTGAGAGCTGCAGATTGCATCTCCATGACAACGCTCACAGTCATGGAGTGCGGGGGGGGGGGCGCTGATGAGGGGGCTGGAGGAGGGGGGGGGCGGCAAGAAGCAGAGACAGAAACAAACAGTGAGAAGGAGGAGATGAAACCCAGACTGGTGCGTCAGTCACAGGCTCTGGATTCTCCGCCTCCTCTTTCTCCCACCATGTCCTTTCCAGTCCTGTACTTCCTCCACCTCCTCCTCTTCCTCTTCCTCATCTTCTTCCTTCTCCTCTTCCTCCCCTCCTCCTCTTTCTTCTCCTCCTCTTCTTCATGCTCCTCTTCCTCTTCCTCCTCCTCCTCTCTGTGCTCCTCTTCTTCCTCCCCTTCCTCCTCTTTCTCCTCCTCCTCCTCTTCTCTGTGCTCCTCTTCTTCCTCCTCCTCCTCTACTTCCTCCTCTTCCTCCTCCACCACCTCCTCCTCCTCCTCTTTCTCCTCCTCTTCTTCTCCTCCTCCACCTCCTCCACCTCTTCCTCCACCTCTTCCTACTCTTCTCCATGCTCCTCCTCCTCCTCCTCCTCCTCCTCTCCTCCACCTCTTCCTCCTCCTCCACCACCTCCTCCTCCTCCTCCCCCTCCTCTTCCTCCACCTCCTCCTCCTCCTCCTCTTCTCCGTGCTCTTCTTCTTCCTCCCCCTCCCCCTCCTCCCTCCTCCTCCTCCACCTCCTCCTCCTCCTCTTCTTCCTCCCCTCCTCCTCTTCTTCCTCCACCTCTTCCTCTTCTCCGTGCTCCTCTTCTTCCTCCCCCTCCTCCTCCTCCTCTCCTCCTCTTCCTCCTCCTCCTCCTCCTCTTCCTCCTCCTCCTCCTCTCCTCCTCCTCCTCCCCCTCCTCCTCTTCCTCCTCCCCCTCCTCCTCCTCCCCCTCCTCTTCCTCCTCCTCCTCCTCCTCCTCCTCCCCTCCCCCTCCTCTTCCTCCTCCCCCTCCTCCTCTTCCTCCACCTCCTCCTCCTCCTCCTCTCCCTCCTCTTCCTCCTCCTCCCCCTCCTCCTCCTCTTCCTCCACCTCATCCTCTTCCTCCTCCTCCTCCCCCTCCTCCTTCTCCTCCTCCTCCTCTTCCTCCACCTCCCCTCCTCTTCCTCCTCCCCCTCCTCCTCTTCCTCCTCCTCCCCCTCCTCCTCCTCTTCCTCCCCCTCATCCTCTTCCTCTTCCTCCTCCCCCTCCTCCTTCTCCTCCTCCTCCTCTTCCTCCACCTCCCCCTCCTCCTCTTCCTCCTCCCCCTCCTCCTCTTCCTCCCCCTCCCCCTCCTCTCCCTCCTCTTCCTCCCCCTCCCCCTCCTCCTCCTCCTTCCTCCACCTCATCCTCTTCCTCTTCCTCCTCCTCCTCCTCTTTCTTCTCCTCCTCCTCCTCTTCCTCCACCTCCTCATCCTCTTCCTCCTCCTCCTCTCCTCCTCCTCCACCTCCTCCTCCTCTTTCTCCTCCTCTTCTTCCTCTTCCATCCTCTACACATGAAACTAACCAAACCAAACTCAGCTTTAGTTGCTGTGAAGGTAGAAATGTTGAAGTCTCCCTCTGGCTTCTTTCTGCAGGTGAAGACTTAATCTCATGGTTGGTGGACAGATTTAAGATGGACGCCCAAGGTGAGCGCGCTTAAATAACAGTGCTGTCTGACTGACTGGCTGATTGATTGGTTAATTGATTGATTGAGTCAATCGTTTGTGTGGTTCTATTCAGAAGCGAGGAACTTTGGCTCCATGCTGGTGGCCTTTGGATACATCTACCCTCTTCAAGACCACCGACGCTTGGTTATTAAAGCTGATGCTTCGCTTTATCGCTTCCAGGTAAAATCACCCCACAGATCTGCAGAGAAAGAATCCGAGATTTAGTGAAATAAGCGGAAATTCTGAACAGCTGAAGTGTGGAAACAAAAGGTCTTATTTCTTTTCACCACTGCTCATTCGTCATTTGAACCTAATTTAGTTTTAATTGTTCTTTTTTATCGTTATGGTTTCGTTCCTTTCCCCCCAGTCGGCCCAACAGGTCCAATGTTCCAATTATTATCACCAAAATTCAATCAATCAAATGCAAAAAGGTGTCAAACGGAAAGAAACAGGAGAAATGTTGGATGATTCAATTAATACAAGAGGTGCAACTATATTTGGAGCCGTTAGAGGCTGAAAGAAGCAGGTTTATTTAATAGGATGAACCCCCCGGTGCCTAACGCGGCTCTTTGTCCCGAGCAGACTCCGTACTTCTGGCCCACGCAGCAATGGCCGGCCGAGGACACCGACTATGGCGAGTAACTCTGCACACGCAGCTCACTGTTCACTCACTTTACTCAAGAAAATAAAGACAAACCATCAAACTCGGGCTCTGCCCCTCGTTGCTCGCAGCGATTTACCTGGCAAAAAGAAACATCCGGAAAAAGGGAATCCTGGAGCTGCACGAGCAGGTGGGGGAGAATGCTTCATTCAGCCGCTCATGCCTCATTCAGCCGTTCATGCTTCATTCAGCCGTTCATGCTTCATTCAGCCGTTCATGCTTCATCATTCGGCCATTCATGCTTCATTCAGCCGTTCATGCTTCATTCAGGCCGTTCATGCTTCATTCAGCAGCCGTTCATGCTTCATTCAGCCGCTCATGCTTCGTTCAGCCGTTCATGCTTCGTTCAGCCGCTCATGCTTCGTTCAGCCTTTCATGTCCGTTCAGCGCTCAGTTTCAGCCGCTCATGCTTCGTTCATTCAGAGCGTTCATGGCTTCATTCAGCCGCTCATGCTTCGTTCAGCCGTTCATTTCTCTTCCTCGCTCATGCTTCATTCAGCCGCTCATGCTTCGTTCAGCCGTTCATGCTTCGTTCAGCCGTTCATGCTTCATTCAGCTGTTCATGCTTCATTCAGCCGTTCATGCTTCATTCACAGTCCTGAGGTGTTGTTTCTGTCCTCAGGAGCAGTACAACCGCCTGCACAAGTGGATGAATCATAAATGGGATTTCATCGTGATGCAGGCTAAGGAGCAGTACAGGTGGGTGTGTGAGCATCAGCCCTCAGTGCTAGATCCAGGGAGGTGTCATATATATATATAAATGTGTGTGTGTGTGTGTGTGTGTGTGTGTGTGTGTGTGTGTGTGTGTGTGTGTGTGGTGTGTGTGTTGTGTGTGTGTGTGTGTCTGTCTTAGGGCTGCGAAGGAGAGGAGGAAGCCAGACCGTGTGGTGTTTGAATGCCAGGAGAGAGCCTATTGGGTGGTGCACAGACCTCCGGTGAGAACACGCACTTACACACATGCACCTACACGTGCACGTGCACGTGCACGCGCACACATGGGTGTCAGTATTCACCCGAGGACCACGCAGATACCAGCAGCCTGCCGGCAGGCAGAGCCGTGTGAAAATAGATCGCAGCTCTTCTCTTCCCGGGTTTCTAATTATCTCCACCCACGACGCCTCGTTACTGCTGCACGTCCAGTTAAAGGAAAAGGTCACGACAGATTAATATTTCACACCCGGTGCAGGAGAATGTGGTGCTGTGGCTTTGCTTGGTCTCCAAAGCATCTTGATCATAAAAGCCTGGCTGAGCACCAACAGACCTGGAAATGAATTCACATTGAGCTCATATTAAAGAAACATGATCACAATCCTCAGTGGACTTTCTTTAATAATCAAAGATGATGGCAAAATATTAATGACCGTTTCATGTGTGTGTGGTGTGTGTGGTGTGTGTGTGTGTGTGGTGTGTGTGTGTGGTGTGTGTGCAGCCTGGGACGGTGAGTGCCATGGACTATGGTCTGGACCGGCGAGTCGATCCTAATGCTGATGAGGTAACAGGTGAGTCAGTGTGACCTTTCAAATGGGAGCGCACACATATGATTAAGTCCTGTTTCTAATAATTTGCCCTATTTTTTTAAGCTGATTAAACTCTTTCCTTTGTCTTTTCTTTCTTCTCCTCCGCAGGCATTTCTCAAGGCTCGCTTTATTTTTTCTTTTGAATCAAACATTATCACATCTTCAACATAAAAAGTGTGTTGAGGTGATTCGAAAGGTGGTGTTGGACAGACAGAAGGTTTGCAAAACCTGAACAGCCACTACGACTGATAAATAATGAAAACCCTCGTTAGTTTTTAATGGTTTATAAACATCATATTGTCTTATTAATCTCAAACACTGAACACGTATCCTGAAATGGTGTAAAAATGCAGCTTCAGATTCCTCAGAACGTTAAAGACAGTCATTTTGGACAGGCACTATCTTTGAGAACCTTAATTAATCACTTCCTTCTTTGGCTGGCCCCCTTCGTGGAGCATTATGGGTAATGTAGTATACAGGGAATTTACCACACTAAACAAACTAACAAATCTGAGAATGTTAAAATAATCAAAAAATTAAACAAAAAACAAACAGATGTGCAATACATCTAAATGGGATGATTAATTAATATCTGAAGAGGTTTTTTCTGACATTGTGTATAACTTTAAACCATTTCTCCTGCAGGCTAAAACACCCGTCTTCTACGAGAGAGTCGTGAGTTAAACTTTATCACATATTCTGTTTCTAACAGGCCAGAAAAGTTTCCCTCTCACCTTTTTAAACCACCATCTCCCCCTAGATGATTTTCACCCAACAGTCCATCATGAGGCCCAGAGTGAAGTCGTCAGTGTCCATCGGCGCGTAAGCTAGTACTTCCTACTCATGGATTTATTTACCAGTATAACACGCGATTGTTGCCCATTACAGGATCCTTTTTATCACTGCCTTGCACAGAAGTGGTATTTATGTACAAAAATGCTGTTAACAACCACGAAAGGTTGACAGTAAATATGAATTGAGTAGCTTATATTCTGCACGCGCATACCAATAGTTTGCTGTGGTCATTTATGATGCATGAATGCGGCTGCAGGGGACGTGACCTTGAATTAAATCAAGCTACAATGGAGCTCCACAACTGCCCCCAGACATTTTTGTCGCCCCCCCATAAACCAGCGGACGAGCACGTCTGGCTCTTGTTGATTAATTTAATCAATGTGGACGGTGTGTAACCAGGAAGTGCACGCTTGTCCCTGTCCAGGGCCTCATTTCCTCCCCTCCGTGCAGACAATCACGTGGTGCTGATGCACACTTCAGATAAATGTGCTGCTCCAGCCTCGCAGATGCACGTTTGTGTTTCCCAGGCTAGTGAAGTACTGCGCCACCTACAGCAGCCACGACCCCTTCCTGTCCGCCTGTCTCCCCAGCAACCCCTGGCAGACCGATGACGTCACAAACTGGACCCTCAACATGCCCAAGTGAGCCAGCTGACCATCCAGAGGGATTTGACCCCCCATTAACTCCTCGCTTGTCGTTGGGACAGTGTGGAAACGCCAACGAAGACGCGGGTGGAGCGGTGGACGTTCAGCTTCAGGGAGCTGCTCTCGGACCCTCGGGGACGAAACGACTTCAGGCTCTTCCTGAAGAAGGAATTCAGCGGTATGGTAGACTGATCTCTGATCTTTAAACAGTTTAAACATCTTTAAACCAGGGTTATAGGACAGTTTCTCCCTGCTGTGATGCTTCCAAGGCGAGAACCTGGCATTCTGGGAGAGCTGTGAGGATCTGAAGTGGGGAACCGCCGCCACGATGAAGGAGAAAGCCGAGCAGATCTACAAGTAACGTGGAATATTTCAGTCACTGTTGCTAAATTTTACCTGGATATTATCGATGAGGTCCATCACGCCAGCGTTAATGTGCCAAGCGGGTCACGGCACTTCCAACGCCGCCGTCTGTTGTGTTTTCAGGACGTTCCTGGCACGCGGGGCGCCGCGGTGGATCAACATCGACGGAAATACGATGGAAATCACAGTAAAAGGCCTGAAACACCCACACAGATACGTGCTGGACGCGGCCCAAACCCACATCTACATGCTGATGAAGAAGGTGAGCAAACGCAGCGGAGCGGCGCCGGAGACGAAGGTCACGCTTTGACTCTGAGCATTTGGCAGGATTCGTACGGCCGCTACTTGAAATCACCGGTCTTTAAGGAAACGCTGAAGAAAGCCGCCTGTCCGGAGGAGCACAAGTTCACGTAAGACCTCCAGCTAATAGCATGCTAACCTGGCTAGCGGGTCCAACGTGGGGCGAGATGAAAATGTGACCAGGTAGGAGGGCAAAAACACCTGTGTTCTCTCTCTCACGATTCAGCGAGGCTCAGCTGGAGCACAACGCCAAGAACAGGAAGCCCAGCCCGAGCCCCATCATCCTGCAGCAGCAGGAGCAGGAGCAGAAGGCCAAGATGGCCGCCAACGTGGACATCACACAGGTTATGAGCAAACTCAGTAAACAGGCCAAGGAGGCGCCGCCTCCTCGTCCCGCTGCAGCAGCAGCAGCGAGCAGCACCTGAATTTCTTATTATTGAACTGACACATGTCTCCAAGCTTCCTGAACGGCTATCCTCAGCAGGATATTCCTGGTTTCCTTCCCACTGATTCCCTGTAATATCAAGCACAATATGTTACCGGATCCGTGTGTGACCTCAGCTTTCTCATCATTCACCATCGTTTGTGATGTCTCCAGTCAATAAAACACACATGAACCACCCCCTGTTTATTTGTTGGTCCTCTTGTTTATTTGTTCTGTTGTCACGGCGTCTCATTTCATTCATCGATGCTCAAAAACCGGTTTTATCTGTAGGAAACGGACGATTCAGCCGATCTGAAGCACTGAAACACACGTTAGCTTCGTTATTATTCACCACCAAACTGAGGACTGAATCCAGACCATAATATTCCTGCAACTATGTGATCACAGTCCCATAATTAGGGCAGGTAACATGTGACAGTCGTCAGTGCTGATGTCATCACCAGCTGATCTGTAACATGAGAATAAAGCAGCTCAATCAGAGCATATTGATGTTTCATTTCAATCCATCTTTTATATTTCTGTGTGTTTTATTTTCCGTTAGTTGTGGTTTGGCGAATCATCGCCGACGAGCAACGCGGCGCTTAATCACGTCACGTCGCTGCTCCTGGCGAGAAATCAGAGCTTCTGCTTTCATTTTGGACCTTTACTTTATTTTGGAAAAGCTCATTTTTCATTCATTCATTTTCGCTCTCAGTTCCAGTTTGTGACTTGCCTCCGTTGCCCTTTGACCCCGCAGCTGTGCCGCTTCACCACCCCCCTCCCCCACCTCGCCATCTACACCGGCCTCTCCGACCTCCCCTCTGCCTCCCCCTCGCTCTCCTTCGCGGGCCCCGCTCCGGTCTGTCCGTCCCCCATCAGCGTGGCGTTGGACAGCACGTCCGCCTCGGAGCGGCGGCGGAGGCCGGCGAAGGCGAGGCCAGGAGGGACCCCTCGACCCCGGGCCCCGCCTCCAGGTCTCGAGTGGCGCTGTCCCTGAGACGCCTGCTGAGGCGCGGCTGCGCCCCGTCCACCGTGTTCGCCAGCTTGTCCCCCACGTGTCCGTCCGCCGCCGGGGCGAGCAGCCGCGTCCAGCCCGTCGGCCCGGACCGGCCCAGCGGCCCGGACCGACCCGGCCAGGCGCCACCCAGACGGATTAGCAGGTACCAAAAGCTGGTCCGTCATCCTGGAAACAGCAGCGAGGCGAATATTACAGGACGTCTCCTCTGAAATCTCCCCCAGTTTCTTCCAGATTAAAGTCGACATTCCTCCCGAGTGCCGAATCTACCCCATAGAGTCCGAGGATGAGGAGGAGGAGAGCAGGGTGGGAGGAGGAGCAGGAGCAGGAGGAGCAGGAGGAGCAGGAGGAGCAGGAGGAGCAGTGGGAGCCAAAGAGATCATCTGCCCCTGGGAGAGCCTCACGCCACAGAACGGCGTGGACTGAGTCTGCCTCAGATATCTGCAGAGGGTGTTGTCAGTCTGTGTTTATTGACCCACACACACACACACACACACACACACACACACACACACACGCACACACACACTGGGACGCTCCAGCTGCAGGACAACAGTATTTACAGCTGCATTTCTGTCCCAAAATGTTTCCACTGTTAAACTTTGAGAGACTTCCTGGCGCCGAAAACGTAAGTTTGTACGTGTTTATTTAGCGTGATTCCATCCTCAGGTGGTGACGACCTAAAGTCCCGCAGCTCTGTGGAGACAAACCTGACGGCTGGAGCCGGTTTGCAGCCTGATTGACTTCAGCCCTTACAGATGTGAGCAGCTGTTTAGGGCGGATGTTTGGCTTGTGAGGCCCCGGCTCCTCTCCGGGATTCCAGGCTGTCGGATCACACGAGCGCGTCGGAATCTCCGTCCCGTAGCCTTTAGACGCAAACCTCCCTGGGTAGCAGCCTTATCTGCTTCACACACCTTCCTGCTCTCAGAGGTTTGAACAAAGCAGGTGTGTGTTGAGCTGGAAAGCCTGAAAAGGAATTTTAGGAGGAATTTTGTGCACACGTGAGACAGGATGATCCTCCTGGCGGGCAGGAAGACTCTGCCTGTGTGGAACAATGCGTCGCGTTACTTATTGGACGGTTTTCTGCAGTAGGGATGTGTTTGTGTGCACCTTAATAGGCCTCGTTCCCGATGAACGCTGCTCCCGCACGGATCAGCCGGTTCCTGGGGGCCTCACATGGCGTAATGGCAATTAGCTGTCAGAATGTATCATCTTTACCACGTTTACAGATGCAGGAATGTCAGTAAATCCTTCGATTTGTTGTAATGGATTTGTACGTTTCATTGTGTCAAGTGCCTCAATAAAATGATTGTTATAACGAGAAGATTCTGCTCGTTAATGACGACATTATTTACATTAAAATCCACATTTGAACTTTCCTGAACATATTGGCAAGCTTCAAGAATTATGTTTGGATGTATTTGTACTCCTCTCTGCAGATTTTTACAATGCAGAATTATTCAGTCATATTTACAGTTGCAGTTACTATATTGGAAAATATAAAATATAATTAAAACTATACGCACTGAACACAGACTTCACTCCCCACAATGCAACGTACAACCAAACTTCAAAATGTAACATTATGGGGAGGAGATCACAAGTCTGACAGAAGGATGTTTAGTTAGTCAACAAATAAAGTCAGTAAAGCAAGTTTAAAGTTTAAAGTTTAAAGTTTAAAGTGCACTTTTCGGCCCGTGTAATAACCACTATTGGCCGCTAGAGGCCACTGTAACCCCAGAAATAGAGCCACACACCACTTTTAAAAAAGTGATCAAAAATTTAATAGCTGATTAAAAGTTTAATAACTTTTAAACACTCTGATTAAGCTTTTAATAAAAAAAACATTAAATTTTATATTTCGGGTTATGTAGTGTGAAAGATTCTCAGTTAAGTGAAAAGTTGTGATCGAGTATTAGAGTTTTGCATGAGGCTGAACTTTCGATCAGTGCGTGTGCGCGTGCGCGTGCGCGGCGTCTTTCACTGTCTCGTTGTCCTCACGGGGACGTCCACCCTCAGTCCACTGAAGCTTTATGTGAGGAAGGAGAGAGGAATTTATGCAGCATGCTTAACATTCATTAGAGGTGTGAATATATTAAAAGGCACCTTTATAATTAAAACCCCTGAGCATCACCCGACAGTCTCTCGTGCACAGCGTGCACGCGTATCATCACTTTCATTGGGTTTTTATGAGAATCGATTCTCTGTTGTGTTCTCTGCCAGATTCTGACCGTAAATAAAGCTGATTTCTAATTTCCGAGCTAAAGTAGACGAAAAGACGGTGGCTTTGATCCTGAAGGGAGATGAAAGAGAATCCATTTTGTTTTCCTTCTTTGACCAAAGCCGAGCGCCGAGAGGAGCCGCTCGCCGTTGCCGCCGCCGCCTGTGGCCTCAGAAACCGGCGAAATGAAATAAAGCAGCGCACATGCACGCGCACGCAGCCGCGCGCACGCAGCCACGTGCACGGCCAGCCCCTGCAGACGTAAACATGCGTGACCTCGCCGCGACATGATAAATGACCGAATCAGGCAGCTAATGAAATGTCTCACGTTCACCTGCTGCTGCTTCGCCGCCGAGGCGCCCGTGCACGTGCACGAGCGCGCCCACGCCAGAGCGTCAGCCCTGGTGACCCGACTGGTGGACAAGAGCAGAGACTCACCCGCGACCCCGAGGCCTCCGCAGCACAGGTGAGCTCACACCTGCGTACCCGACTTCCTCCTTAACCTTTGACCTCCGCGCACGAGCTTTAATGGAATTAATGCTTCTTTTCCACGCTGACGTGTGTTTACGCTGCTGCCACCTGAGTAATACGTGCGCACGTGCACTCACGAGCGCACGCTCTTTACGTAAAATCAGTATTAATACCTGGCGGGCTTTAAAATGTCAGCCCGACTCAAAGATGGCGCCGATTTATTTATGGATCTGACACTTTTCTCGCCTCGCCGCTCCTCGGCTATTTTTGCTTTCAAAGCGCGTGGTTAAAGTGGGCGGAGCTGAAGACGAGGCGGCGGGACGGCGCTCGAGGTGTCCGAGAGGAGCTGACCGCGTCCTGGGCGGGGTCGGCGCCAGCGGCACCATCCGGCGGGATCCTCGCCTCGGCGGTGGCGTAACCCCCCCCCCCCCCCCAGCGTCCCGCCGTTGCTGTCATGTGACTGTGATCAAAGAGTTCCACTGGGTGGTAAAAATACCACAAATGTGGGCCAATCAGGCGTCTGCGTTCAGCCCCGGCGCCGCTGTCGAACACGAGCTGCTCTTTATTCACTCTGGTGTCACTTCATCGTCCTCGCTCAGTATTCACGTCCACACGCCTCCATGTTTAAACATTTGTCCCCCAGTGTACACACACCCACACACACCCACACACACACACACACACACACACACTCCTTATACGCTGACGATACAGACGTGTTTTCACCCTCATATTCATACAGGCGGGTATAAAAACCTCCTAAATAGAAACATCTCCCCAGCAGCTGCCACCCAGACTCGGGTCCTGGACTTGCTCTGAGAGTCGCCTGACCTGGTTCTGCACCACCGTCCAGGAGCCTCGAGGAGGTCCCACCGCCACCTCCAGCTGCTCAAACCTTGGGCTGATTAACGTCCAGCCAGACGCCAGAGAGGGAACTCAGAAGTGGAGCTGGAACTTTTTAATGAATAACGGTTGACGGTTCCTCTCCGCATGACTGAAGCAACTCTCATTAAGGTTTCAGAACATCTCCGTGGCCACTTGGTTTTAATGCTAGCAGACTGTAGCTCGCCCCGACCTCCAGGTTCTAATCAACTCCGGAAAAAATGGAACGGCGGCGCGGACTCCGACCTCCGAGAGCTTCATTACGGGCTCGGGAAATTCTGGCTCGACCCGTCCTCTCCCCGCTCGTTCCTCTTCCGCTGTCTCGCTCAGCTGTTCTCGAGTCAGTTTCAAAGGTGAATCGCCAAGTTTGGTGGCTCCGGTCGCGCGGAGGTCGCGGGTTCGAGCCCAGATCCTGATCTACTCCCTGAGACGTGAGGTCATGGGAACCGTTTAGCTGTGTTACACCTTCAAGAGGCACAACTACGAGGCGTTGGCGTACTTAACCTAGCTACTGCGCTAACATGCTAAACCGCGGTAACCAGCGTGTAGCTTCATGTGAAACCGAGTTCCCCCCGAGGGACGGTTGCAGCTCCAGGTGGTCGAACGTTGCTCAGGACGTGTGACGGACGTGAGGCGTCTGTGTTCTACTGTAAATGTTGAGCCGAGCTGTCAGGAGGGAGGTTTCCACCAACAGGTAGCGCAGCGCTTCTTAAAAATAACATGACCTCCAACAAAGCGACCGAGCTGTCAAGTCAGAGGATGATTCACCGAACACGACCTGGAGGAATGTCTGAGTGGCTACGAGTGTGTGTGTGTGTGTGTGTGTGTGCGTGTTAAATCTTTCACTAAGAGTTCATGAATGATTGTAGCTGCAGCTTTTGCCGCTGAAGTGATTTGAAATGCACAAATGAAGCCTGTGGTGGAGGGAGGGGTAATTCACCAATAAACCCCTCCTGGTTTTACCCTCCTTGCGGGGTCCCTGCACTCTCGGACACTTTAAAACGAGCCAGCAGAGCTTCTGATTGGAGCGAAACCGCCAGGACGCTCACACACTCGGACATTTGTTTTCTCTCAACTGTCTGGTTTCATCTATGCAACAAGAGTCCCCCCCCCCCCCCCCCAGAGCAGCCAAAGTGCCCTCTAGTGCTCAACGCCCCTGGCCTCACCCAACGACCTTCACATTCCTTAATTCCAGTCGCACTAAAGGATAAACGCGACGCGTCGGCAGTGAGATTATTCACCGTTTGGGAGCGATCGTAACATATAGATCCAAACAAAAGATCCTTCCACAACCTGCACGCAAGGTCACCGCAGATCTGACTGAATAAATCCGCGCGCAGCAGCAATTACGCGTCTGTCGGAAGCTTTTCCCACCCAACACGATTCCGTTCCCCGCTTGTGAACCAGCGTTAATCTGATGGTTGGAGAACATATGTTCCCTCCTGGTTGGTGAGCAGCTGCTAAGACCCTCAGACGCGGCTGCTCTTCGCTCAGCGTAGCGGCTACACGCCTCAAACCTTCTATTTTAGCACCCGTTTGTATTTATAGCGCTTCGTTAAAAGGCCTGTCACCTGACCGCGCCCGCGTCGCCACGCCGCTCGTTAAGGCCGCTAAACGTGCGTCCACCCGCGGGAGTCAGGCCAGATCAGTGCCACAGAGAGGCGAAGAAGCGGGAAGCAATCGGACGTTCGTCCCTCTCTCACTCCCGGCATCCGTCTCTCAGCACCGGCTCGCCCTCACGCACGCCAACACCATTCCCGTCAACATGACTTGAGCGCCACGTGCTTCCTTTCTTCTCCTCCTTTTATCAGTTTGCCGGCGGACGATTGCCTCCAAATCGTGGATTTCCATCCATGATGCAGGCAGAAGAGCACAGCTGTGCGTGTGTGTGTGTGTGTGTGTGTGTGTGCGTGTGACGCGTCTGCAGCTACAGATCAAAGATGATCCAGACGATGGTCATAATAAACCTGAAGGTTGACGAGTTTATAAATGCCAGATGCCGAAAGTATCGCTAATATTTTATTGATCTTCAACATTAATGATGGAGAAATATGATCAGTTCTTTGAGTTAGCGGAGACAAACAATTACTGAGGCGCTCGAGACGGCTGAAGAAAAAAAACACAGAAGAAGAATTCAACGCAGTAAACGGGGAGTTTAGCGTTAGCATCTTTCTTAGCATATAAATGATCATCAAAGAGAGACCAGAACTAAATATTCATCAGTTGGCTCCTGAGCCAATCAATCAATCAATCAATCAATCAATCAATCAATCAATCAATCAATCAATCAATCAATCAATCAATCCAATGAACATAATAATGACATTAAAAGTGATAATAAGTATAATGACACGTCTATGTGGAGCAAAGCTGGTTCTGCCAACACAACCAACCCACTGTAGGTCCTGATGCCCCCCCAGTGCTCCCTCCCCCTGTCCCTCAGCCCCCCTAGTGCCCCCCCCGTGTCCCTCAGCCCCCCTAGTGCCCCCCCATCCCTCAGCCCCCCTAGTGCCCCCCCCCCCCCCCCCGTGTCCCTCAGCCCCCCCGGTTGTTAGTTAGGCTGCATCATGTCCACATTTTACTGTCTTACTAAGGTTTCATATCGCTATAATGGTCATGTGACCACATTAGCCACGTTAGCCAAACGTAGCTAAACCTTTAAGCTCCTCAGTGGTCACCGGGACCCTGGACGCTCCGGACTGGGAGATCCGATCGCTGGAGTTCTGCCATCTGGCTCATCTTTACACATTTAAAGGGGAAAAAACTTCCTTTGATCATTTCTATCCTTTTCCGCTGGTTAATGTTTGAAGTTGCTGTTGGATCATCAAAATAAACCATTAACGCCTCATTACTGGTGAAAATGTGTTAAAGGGATGGAATAGAGAACGGGGGGGGTGAAAGTGGACGAGGAAAATAGGAGCAAAAGTGGGCTGTGAGAGGAGGGGGGAGGGGGGAGGGGGGGGGAGGGGGGGTGGAGGGGTGGCGCCGAAGTGAGCGAGCGGGAGGAGAGGGAGGCTGGATCCTCGCACCATCATCACCGGGACTCACACGCAGCCTCCTGTGACGAGGGAGAGGAGATGAAGGGACGATGGAGCTAACGCGGGAATGGGGAGCCGGATTATCGGAGTGACAGCAGCGGCGGAGGAGCCCAGAGGGAGGAAGGAGAGCGAGCACAGCGATCCGGAGCAACAGGATGAGGACCTGCTAGTGCTCCGCCGGCCCGACCCACCCCCGCGGACCCGCCAGCTGCCCCGCGCTCCTGTTCCCGACACCCCCGCCAACACCTGGATGAGAGAGTGGGAGACCCGGATCTGCTCCTCTCCTCCTCCTCTCTCCTCCTGCTCCTAGAGGAGGACATGCGGAGAGGAGCCGAGGCGAGGACAAAACTTTGAGCGGCACCAGGACCCGGTCGGACCCGGCCGGGATGATGTCCTGACCCCCCCCCTTGGATCTGCGCTGCCTCTGCTGGGAGCTGGGAGAGACGCCAGGACACGGAGGAGGTGGAGAGGAGGAGACGGAGTCTTAGCGGCGTTCTCCACCGCGGCGGCTCTTTCGGACTCCCCGTCCTCCTCCCAACCAGCCCGACGGACCAGAACCGGAGAGGGAATCCTTCATATTCCCAGGCAACGCTGGCATCCTCCCTCCCCACTTCTCCTCTCCCATTTCCATGACCCGTCGTCTCCTGGTCAGAGATACCTGAGACACACACACACACACACACACACACACACACACGCTGATTCCAGCAGACCCTCGGCGTTCCCGCGCACTCCTACAGGTGCCTAGAGGGCAGCGAGGCGGCTGAGACCAGGCGAAAAGTCCAGAACGACCAGGACGCTCGGAGGAGAGCAGCCGGGGAACGACGGAATTGGATGACGGCAGAACTTGCAGGTGAGCCCGTCTCTCACCTTAATCCGATCCCTGTCAGGGGTTCATCCTCTTCCCAGGACAGATGTGGGGCAACAGCAGCTCAGAGGGGATCTGAGTCGGGCAGTGAAGAGTTTCCTGGAGAGAACAGTGTGTGTGTGTGTGTGTGTGTGTGTGTGTGTGTGTGTGTGTGTGTGTGTGTGTGTGTGTGTGTGTGTGATCCACGCTCTACGTATGGATCCCAGTTGTCACGGATACAGTGTTGATCTTTGGGTATTCCGGAGATGATTGTTGGTTTGGGACAGCTCCCGTTTTCCTCCATTAGATGCAGAAGCTTCGTGTCTCGTTGCCACCTGGACGTTCCGTAGGTGGAATTCAGGGACCGTTCCCCCCCCTCTCAGGCTTCCCGGGCTTTGATCCGATCGCATCTCCGAGCCTGCAGGATGATAAGAACGTATCTTCCCGCTGTAGTTTCTATGTGTTTGGGAATTTCTGGGGGAACGGAGCTTGTGAATATTGACGGAGGTGGAATCTGTGAGCGGTGAGGCCTCCAGGGTTCCTGACCTGGAATCATACGTGACAACATTCCGGATTGACAGAGAAATGCTCCAATGGCACAGGAGCCGGCTGGTTTTTTCTCTGGGAAATATCATTTTTCCCTGCTGAAATTCCCTCAGATTGAATCCTTCTTTCACGCGTATCTTTGTCAGCTTGTCTTCCCGTTTCTTAAGCAGACGTGGCGGCAGATTGGGTGTCATTGGAATTTTGATTGGTAGGAGGGGGAGCTGATCTGGGATTGCTCCTTTCCCGTCACTCATCCTGGCTGCAACGATTTCCTGTAAAGCTGACGAGTGTTTGAAAGGGCGAGCGGGAACCCGGCGCTCCGCTGTTGCCCTCGCAGCCTAATTATGATGAATATATGTTGCCGAAGGCTTCATTACAAGTCCGGGGGTTAAGCACAACATGCTGGTCCACGCGTGCACGGGACACCAGCCGGGACACTTCCCGTCAAAATTCCCCGATTAGGAGGAAGGATGGAGGGAAAAGGAGGATGATCCGTCTGACGGAGCGCTTCTCCTCATTAAGGCTCTGTGATGCGGCTGCCGGAACATAAATATTAATGGGAGCATTTTAATGTGGCTTAATGTGGAGTATTCCGACTCTTGGAAAACTCCCAGTTTATCCCCACTCATCCCACTGGTGAACGGCTGGTGAACGTTGGGAGACAAAGTGACCCGCTCGGGAGTCGGAGAGAACAACGCAGGGGCGACGGGAGCGGGAGCGCTGAGGGGGATCCGGGCGGATTCCGAACATCAACTTCCTGTGACAGCAGAAACTTTCCCGGTTTTATAGGTGCGAGGACACAGGCCGATCAGCTGATGCTAAAAAAGCATGCTAATAAGTGAGCTAACCACAAGAAACGGTTGATAATGGGTCAAAGGTCGATTAATAACCGTGATGATGTCAGCCGCGCTCCCCTGCAGCACGGTGATAACAGGAAGGCTCAACGCCGCCGCCGCTGGGACGCTAATTCAAGAGCCCTTATTAATGCAATCAAATCAGTTTCAAAACGAGGTTGAGGGGAGACGTGAGGATGTTCTGCTGTGATGATGCTCATCCCCTCAACTGGATCCTATCTGCTACTTCCTGCCACCCCCTGGGGACTCTGGGGAGGCTCTTCATCACGTAGCAGCTAAGTCGCTAAAGACCAACGTCCCCCCGGAGGTTTGAGGCACTTGAGGAGAAGACGTCATTTAGTCCAACAGGTTCTCCTCCCATAAATAATCCCGTCGTTTCCTCTGAACCCACAGAAGATGCTGATTTCTGATGTGTCATCTTCCAAAAGTCCTCAATGAACCTCCACGTTGCAAAAACGAACCACCTCTGTCTCCTCCCCTCTTTATTCCGCCGGGGTTTGAAACCCTCTTCTGGAGTCGAGTTGCTTCGGGGGTTTATCTGCTTTAATCTTCACCTGCTGCGGGTGGGCGGCGATTAAACGTCTGGAAATGTAGCGACTCAGAGATAAGCTAAAGCAGCGTCGCAAGTCAAAGCAAGCAAATTGAGGATTTACAAGGGGAAAGATGGCGTGATGCATCCGCAGTGAATCCAGGAGGGAGCTAAAGTTCTCGGGGTCCCTTTACTGACCCCCAACAGCGTCTACGCCGATGACACCATGGTGAACACGTCCAGAAACCCCCCTATGGAAACAGTGCTAACGTGTCTACGCTGATGACACCATGGTGAACACGTCCAGAAACCCCCCTACAGAAACGGTGCTAACGTGTCTACGCCGGATGACACCATGGTGAACACATCCAGAAATGCCCCTACGGAAACGGTGCTAACGTGTCTACGCCGATGACACCATGGTGAACACGTCCAGAAACCCCCCTATGGAAACGGTGCTAACGTGTCTACGCCGATGACACCATGGTGAACACGTCCAGAAACCCCCCTACGGAAACGGTGCTAACGTGTCCACGCCGATTACACCATGGTGAACACGTCCAGGAACTCCCCTACGGAAACGGTGCTAACGTGTCTATGCCGATGACACCATGGTGAACACGTCCAGAAACCCCCCTATGGAAACGGTGCTAACGTGTCTACGCCGATGACACCATGGTGAACACGTCCAGAAACCCCCCTACGGAAACGGTGCTAACGTGTCCACGCCGATTACACCATGGTGAACACGTCCAGAAACCCCCCTACGGAAACGGGGCTAATGTGTCTACGCCGATGACACCATGGTGAACACGTCCAGAAACTCCCCTACGGAAACGGGGCTAACGTGTCTACGCGCGATGACACCATGATGAACACATCCAGGAACGCCCCTACGGAAACAGTGCTAACGTGTCTACGCCGATGACACCATGGTGAACACGTCCAGAAACTCCCCTACGGAAACAGTGCTAACGTGTCTACGCCGATGACACCATGGTGAACATGTCCAGAAACTCCCCTACGGAAACAGTGCTAATGTTAGCCTGACGTGGTGGTGCACTATCCAGCTGTTTATCGCCTGGAGGCTTCACACCTTATTAAAACGAATGATTGATAGATCAGGAAGAGCCGGAGAAGAGGGAGCGACTGTTGCCCCTCGTTCAGCGCTGCTTTGAAGCCTCTTTGAATCAAAGCTGGCGGTAATTGGACGGGCGTCTCTGACGGCCTCAGAGCAGAAAGATTCACCATAAATTCACCAACTGCTGTGAGGAGGAGGAGGAGGAATCAGGGTCAAAGAATGGCTCCTGCAGATCTCATCATAAAAATATTAATTTACCCTCAAAAGGAAAACACTTCGGCTGTGGTTCCTGCACACGGCCACCAGGGGGCGAACTTCTAGGTTCACCATTAACTTGGAGGGGAACAGACGGAGGAGCGATTCCTTCTTTTAGTCCCGATAAAACCGGCAATTTGAATGCAAACCAAGAAAACGTGTCTGTCAGGATTAACAGCAATTATTGCTGCAATAGTTGTGCAGTGTGTGTGTGTGTGTGTGTGCGTGTGCGTGTGTGTGTGTGTGTGTGTGTGTGTGTAATCTGCAATAATCCAACCCCCAGTGTCTTGACTGTAATCACCTCTCCATCTCTTCACATCTGATTCAGCACTCAGTTACACACACACACACACACACACACACACACACACACACACACACACACACACACACGCGCACACACACACACACCTACTGTGAGCATACGTTTGTCATCTCCCCCCCCCCTTTATCCTCCTCTCCCCTCTGCAGGCACTCGGCTGCCACCATGGCATTTTCCAGGGGACGTCCTTCTCCCTCCCCGTGGCCTCTCCTCTTCCTCCTCCTCCTCCTCACCTCCTCCCCGCTCCCGCTGCCGGCCCGGCCGCTCCTCCTCCACCCGTCCATCAACGTGGCGGTGGTGTTCAGCGGCTCCAGCTACCAGACCGAGGTGCGGGGTCGCCTCAGCGGGGAGAACTTTGTGGACCTGCCGGTGGTGGTCAGCCCGGTGACGGTGCTGGTGAATGACACCAACCCCCGTGACCTCCTGACACACCTGTGTGACACCATGGCAACGGAGAAGCTGCACGGCGTGGTGTTTGAGGACGACGTGGGCTCAGGTGCTGGTGCTCAGGTAAAGAACCTCTTCTAAGGATCACAATGACTCGGTTCAGAACCCAACTTCCCACCATTGCTGCTGCTGTCACTGGCTGAGGTGAAATGCATTGTGGGATACCTCGCTGTCCCGAGCCTGAGAAGCTTCCTTCTCTCGTTCCTCCTCGGCGCGTTACTGCCCCCTGTTGGCCAGAAAGACGGCGCGAAATCGCCGGGTCAGGCTCAACCTGACTGGGATCTGTTTCTCCCTCAGGTGGCGGAAGTTGCACAGATCCTGGACTTCCTGTCCACTCAGACGGCGCTGCCGATCGTGGGAATCAGCGGCGGCTCTGCCATCGTCATCCCATACAAGGTACGCTCGAATTAATGAGCCGGCCAGTTCGCCGCCGCCGGGGGAGCTGGAGCCACCGGGGTGACAGGAAATCTGAATTTCATATCCTGGAGGTGTTGACACAACATTTATCCCAAACTGTAGTCTGAGCAATTAAGGAGGCAGGAAAGCCGGGTGGAGGAAAAGATGACAACCTGGAACGTAAAGCCTGTCGGCAGCAGCACCCGGCGCTCACACCCTCCTTAGTCACAACTGCACGCCAGCGTCATTCAGCTTAAAACAACTTAAGTAGGTCAGAGCGGCGAAACCAACTTTGGGGAGAAACTCCGCATGCAAATATTTGGATACGAGCGCCACAGACGGGTGAATTATCAGCCGCGGACCCTCGGCGGCTCCTCTAATCCCTGGTTTGGGAATGTTTTGGAACGTGGCCGCGGGCAGCCATCAATCCTCCGCGCGCAGCAGGTTCTTCCTGCTATGATTGCGCGTGTCTCACGGACGGGCGGCGAACAGCGCGCTTAGATTGTGAAGAGAAGATTGATGACGCCGGGATTCCTAATCTGCACCTTTTCTCCGCCGTAGAACGGCTCCATCCCGACTTCCTGCCGTGTGCAGCCTCGTCTTCCCTCCCCTCGTTTGATTGCTTAACTAGCATCATCAACACCTTGTATTTATAGCAGCCACGCTCACACATGCAGACACGTGGACGCGCTCCTACACTGCGAGGCCCAGGCTCCCGTGAGCCGCGGCGCCTCCGATTCACCAGCTTCCTGTTAATACAAAAACATCTGCCGACGTCGCGTCAGAGACGGTTATTAAAGGAGAGGAGGGGAATCAGCGGGGGGGCCATTGATTCGCGGTATTTCGACGCCGGAGCGAGTGAATAAACGACAGAGCCGATAGAAAGATGGCTGACAGCCGCCCGAAGGCACCGCTGCACTGTCTCCGTTCACGCCTTGAGAGCCTTCATTTTTGTCTCCTCACTTTCTTTTCCCTTCTCGGATTTCTCCTCTTCCCTCTCTTTTCCTCGTGTCTTTCTCCTCCTCACCCCCCCATCGTTCCTTCTGCTCCCTGATGCATTTTAATACCTTTTTGATATCTCGCCCTGTTGTGAGCTGGAAGAGTCCATTAAAGCTGTGAAAAGCCACCAGCTCTCTTCAACCCTCTCAGCTCTCAAGGACCCCATTAAACCACTAATTCCACCCTCCAGGAGACCTGGGCCCCCACCCTGATTACCATTCACCCTCCAGACCTGAAACATTCACACTTCCTTCTCTTTCGGCTGTCTGCTCTCTCCGTCGCCCGGCGACCACCTCAGCTCAAGATGTTCTCCTCTTCTCTGTGAAGAAAATATCTGGGCCAAAGTTTCAGGTGGGAATTATGGAGGAAGTTTAGGGCCAATTTGACATCAAGGGAGCGATAACAAACCAATTTCTTCTCATTTAATAGAAAGAAACTACCCTCAAATTTAAGAATGCTAAACCCGATTCCCTGACTGGGGGGCGTCATCCTGCAGGTTGTTGTTCAGCCTTTCAGACCGACACCGTCGTTGTGACAGACTGCTAACATGATGAGGATGAATATGCCATTAACACCCCCCCCCCACTGGCCTTTTACTGTCCCAAACTCTTTTATAGTGTGAGGGGAGGGAAGAAGAAAGCTTGTCAGGGGTGTGTTGTACAATGGGACAGGTGGATTGGAAGGAAAAAGACATCATAAAAGGGCTCAATAGTGCTTGATTATCAATAGCCTGATGATGAAGACGGTCTTTGATGGCGGGTCTATAAAAGAACAGCCGCCGCCTGAGCCGCCTATTTATGGTCTCTACAGAAAAACAAGGAAGGAGAGAATGAGACAAAGATGAAAAGAGTGACGGAGGGGAAGCGTAGCTTTTGTCAGGCGTCGCACACATCAAGCGTGAGCAAAGAGGAGGAAATGAGAGAGCTGGAAGAACGGCTGAGAAAAGGAGTAAATACTGTTCAACAGGGTCTGAAGGGACACAGAAGCACGGAGAAGGTGTGTGTGTGTGTGTGTGTGTGTGTGTGTGTGTGTGTGTGTGTGTGTGGTGTGTGTGTGTGTGTGCTGGGTGCTCATCAGAGGGTGCTGCCTCCAGATGTTGAGCTGTGGGAGCAGCACGGAAGCGTCTGCAGACAGAAACACAAAAGTTCATTAAGAAGCAGGAACGTTCTGTGGTTCCAGTTCTGACTCGGTGTCGTGAGGTCGAGTCCCCGACTGGCAGAACCCAGCGGAAGACTCGCCACTGCCGTGCGCCGCTGCCTGAAACGTTCGTTACCGCTCAAAGGTCCCACTTCTGCTCACTCAGCATTATTGTTTGCTCGCCTCCTTCTGGTCACCACAGTCATCAAGGAGCAAATCATGCGTCAGGATGAAGGTTCTTTTTCCAGCGTTGACCCGTTTCTCCTCCTCCGTCCCGACTTCCGGCCGGGTCTCGGCCCGATGGTCCAGAAAGCCTATAAACGGGTCAGGATCGCTGGGAATGAACAGGCGTGGATGTGCCAGTAAGTTCTGTTGGGTCGTCAGTCAAACCAGACGCCGACTGTCCAAACTGATCAATTATTAGTGGGAGTGTTTTTATATGCGGGGGACTGGAAACAAGAGGGAGGTTCTGTGATGGTAAATTAATCATTTTAGAACATCTGGGAACAGAATCGGGTCACAGAACATTGGTGAACGCTTCCACAGAAAGAGGATTAACTGCAGAGAGCTGGTAGCTGTCCATGTCATGAGGCCTGACAAGAATGGCAAACTTTACACTGGTCACCTGCAACAACCAGCCTACATCCCATAATAACCTGGCCAGGAGACGCTGGAGATGGTGGCGGGTCCAGGCTTTGGAACTGCTGGCAGGTTTCTATGGTTTGGGCCGAGGACCGATGAAGGAGACTTTAACGCTCACCAACGAGGACGCTGATCCGATCAGGATGTTTGGCGTTGGACACGCCTCCAAAGACACAGGTGACGCTTGGTCCGGAATGTTTGATGGCGGAGTGCGTCTGCGTCTGGGAAGCGCTCTGAGTGAGGAACACCTGAGTGCTGTCAGGTGTGGAGATGCCTCCTGACACCAGCAGTGGAGTTTAAGTAATGCGAGTTGCCAGAACACCGGAAGGGCAGGAATATCGGAGGAGACGTCAACCTCTGCCGCGCCGTTATTTTTAGCTTCGCTATTCGGTCACGTGTTCGTGTGCAGCTCAAGATGGTTCTCGTTTGGCTGTCAAGCGGAACTATTGTTGGTTCTGGTTCTGTATAAAATGCCCCCCCAGTGCCGAGCTTTAGTAGTGAGAAGGTGCCAGCTCTCGTCTCCAGGAGAGGAAGTTTCCTCCGGAAGCATCTCAAGGACGACGCGTGTAGATATCTCTGATGGCGCCGATGTCTCTGTTTAACCCACGGCGAGCATGAAGGGGTACAGCGTGGAATCCCCCCCCCCCCACCCCTCCCGGGAGCAGAGGAGTGTGTGAGCAGCCACCGTGTCCACCGTCTTCCTGTCACATTTCCATACGCTTCTGAAGAGGGGACGCTAATTACGTCTGCATGTGACAGGCGCGCTGCCGGGGTGGCGTGGAGAGGGGGGGCGTGGGATAAAGGGTGGCGGCTGGGGGAGGAAGTGGGGGGGGGGGGGGCTGTTGCTCCTCGTGCTGTGCGCGGAGAGGATCATTTTGTTGCCACGCTTGCTTGATTCCACGGCGCAAAGATTGACATCTTTCAGCACATTTGCTTCCGTGTTTCCAGTTTAAATGGATTTGCTCGCAAGCTCCGGCGGCTAATTGGATTTTAATGACTCTGATTCAGGATGAAACACCTCAGCATGCCTCTGTCATTCCTGATAAATGCAGGGCACTGTAGCTAAGCAGGGCCGTCAATCCCGGGGCATTCTTTGATGCACTCGGTGACAGCCAGACATGTTTGTCTCCTGCTATTTTGGTCGCTGTTCTGGAGCCCAGTCAGTGGTCCGCTGGAGCTTCAGCCTCGGGAGGTGACTGTCGAGTGAGCTCAGCGCAGACAAAACCTGGGAAAAGCTGAATGGAGGAGACTCTCGCCGGTGTTCCTCAGCTGCTCTGCCCTCCGAGGGGGTTTGCAGAGCCTCCGAGCTGTGATGCAGACTGGAGATCAACGGGAAGGAAAGGAGAGCATCGCCGGCGAGACAGCGCACGGAGGAGCCGTGAGTGCCGGTCCCACGTGGCACATGACAGTTTAACAGCCGCTCCTCTCCCTGTGCAGCCCGTCGCACGCCTGTTGTCACAGTTTGTCATTTCCAGCCTCTCTCGCCCCATTTCAGCAGCGTCTCTGCTGGTTTCACAGACGCTTGTGAAGCCGGAGTCCTCCTCAAACTCAGAATAACACAAACGGCGTTGGAACCAGACGTGCTTTTGTGACATTAAAGCACTAATTAGCCTTTTCCTCGCAGCTCAGAGATCTCCCACCTAAGTGGGGAGAAACCAGACTTGTTTATATAAAAATAAGTCCATATTGTAGCAGGATGGCACTTGGATTCAGGTGGAATCCGGGTGTGACCGTTAAGCAGCGCGTTGTTGTTGCGTTTCTTGGGTTGTATCACTTAGAGGTGCAGGTTCCACAGACACCCCCCCCCCCCCGGAGCATCCCGCCTATCTCAGGATCTCCATTTATCCGACGACGCTACGGCGGTCTCAGCTGGGCGGCAGACAGACCTGTGGGGTTTTATATGAGTGGGTTCACGCCCTTGTTTGTATGTGGGACTAAAAATATCAAGCGTTCCCACATTTGTCACATTCCGACTCGTCCTTTAAACGCTCAGTGCTTGAAACACTCTTCAGGATCACGTTTCTGCCCTTTGCTTCGGTCCTCAGAGGCTCCTCAGAGTCCTGTCCATGGACACGGGTTCAAATTTGCCTCTCATGTGTCAGCTCAGGGCGGGGATGATGTTATGCTAATGAATGCTAACACTGATGCACCGCTGGACCCGGGCTGGGACACCCTTTAGACGGGATGATAAATATGGATGATCAAAGCTCGCATCATTAAACGCGGGGCTCAATAAAAGGAGCAAACTGCAACATTAATATTCATGGTTAGCGTCTCGCGCGTGAACTCTTTTACCCGTCTCTCAAAAACAATCAGCTCGGGGGACATTTAGTGCGGAGCATCAAACGGGACCGGCACAAGTCCGGCTGCAGGTCATTGATGCGGCGAGCTCTGAAGTGCAGCTTCGTTCTTTACCTTCCAGGCCGAGGGGTCGTCCTTCCTGCAGATGGGAGCCTCTCTGGAGCAGCAGGTTCTCAGCATGTTCAAGGTACACAGTGCATTTCAGCTCAACCCAGATGTTCAGGAAAACATAAAATTCCATGTTTGACACCAGCAGCGGGGTCATTTTGACACTATGACGCTTGTGCCCCTTCAGATCATGGAGGAATACGACTGGGCGGAGTTTGCAGTCATCACTAGCTTGCTGCCCGGCTACGACACCTTCGTGGACATAGTTCAGACCTACACAGATACCTCATATTTCCTGTGGAATGTACAGGACGTCCTGTCTCTGGAAATGTCTGTCGGGGCCAGCGAAGCCAAGACCAAGCGCGTGCTGCAGCAGGTACCGGCTGCTCTTCCCTTTGACCCCGGATCACTCAGACATTCCAGGGAGTCGTCTGAGGCTAAAATATCGTCTCTTTCCCTGCTGCAGTTGGACGCTCAGGTCCTGCTGGCCTACTGTTCCTACGATGAGGCGCAGTTCTTGTTCCGCCAGGCGGCCGAGGTGGCCTGGTGGGGCCGGGCTACATCTGGATCATCCCCAGCCTGGCCGTGGGCAACCCCAACAGCCCCCCGCCCGACAGCTTCCCCGTTGGGGTGATTGGCGTGATCAGCGACCAGTGGAGGAAGAGCTTACGCCAGAGGGTGAGGGAGGGCGTCGCCATCGTGGCCAATGGCGCCGATGGCTTCAAGAGGCAGTACGGGTTTATCCCTGAGGGCCACGGCGACTGCAGCAAACCGGCCACACACTCGGACAACAACACTCTGTTCAGGTGGGACACAGGTTCTGTTCAGGTGCACGTTTACGCCGGCAGAACCCCAGAACCGGGCGCTTTATTTGCCTTGATTATGGATGCGTCTGCATTAACAGACAATGGAATCATTGAATCAGGAGCTCTGTCTTGCACCACCAATTAGCTGCCTCCCTCATGCACCACTTCCAGCCTTTCAAGTCAGCTCTAGCCGGGCTTTTAGAGAGCCGGGGGTAATTATGAGGCGAGCACTGGCCCCGTTTCCCTACATAAATATGCAGATCCCAACACGACACACAACCCCTGTTTTTACAGCTCTGAGTGTTTCTCTGGTGTGTAGGCACATGCTGAACGTGACCTGGGAGAGGAAAGACCTGTCCTTCAACAGCCAAGGCTTCCTCTCCAACCCCTCCATGGTCATCATCGCCCTGGACCGGGAGAGGATCTGGGACAAGGTAGCGGCGCCGATGGCACGCGAATATCGTGGGTTAATTTAGCAAAGGAAGAAAAACGGCTTCCACTGAAGGCGCCTTTGACCTTGATATTTAAAGATCTTTGCATTTTGCCAAATCGTTCCCCTTAAAAGACGCGATCCGCTCAACATCAACGCCCCGTCCGGGACTTATCGGGTTTATGAGGTTCTGTCTGGAAACACCGGCAGGTTAAAAAAGGCCAAACCCGCCCGACACCGACAATCGGTGACATTTAAAGCTACAAGTTTGAGTGTAATTTCAATCAATAATATCGTCTCCGCATCCTTCTCCCATTGCGTTGTCACCACGCCGCATCTCATCTCTCTCTCACACGCGCGTGCACGCGCACGTGCGCTCTTTTCCAGGCCCGAGGGTGTGTTGAAAAAAGACCCAAACAGAAGGACCCAAATGTAATCTCACAGCTACAGTTGAACTCATTTATTTCTCCTCTGGAAAGACCAACCCACTTTATCAATGTCACCTCCATGCTGGTGGTGTGTGTGTGTGGTGTGTGTGTGTTGTGTGTTGTGTGTGTGTGTGGGGGGGGGGGGGGGGGCGCGAACATGTCATCGTGCTCAAGTCGTGTTGATGTCTTTTTATGTGGACGGGTGCTGGACGGTGTTTAGACGCCTCATTCTCTTGTGTTGATCCATGAAACCCGGAACCGGCCCGGTGAGAACGGTGGTTCTGACCCACAAACATCCAGTCCACTTCTAATCGATGCTCCAAACAGTTCTGGCAGGATCGTCGGGCTGCCCTGATGGCTCTGAGCAGCAAGGTCCTCCCAGCCCAGGGGCCCTCAGGTGGACCCCATCAGCCGGATCAGAACCACACCATCAGCAGATCAGTCTCCCACTACTGGTTCTTCCTTTCCTGTGTCCCGTCCTGCTGTCTGAGAAGGTCCAGAGAGACCAGGTCCACGTCCAGCTTGGGTCCAAAAACGCAGACCTCATAAAGCTGATTTTTTCCTGCTAAGCTAAAGAGAAAGAGGACCGGTTGTTACATTTGATGATTTGATTAATTAGATTAATTGCTGCAAATATTCCTTCAAACTGGACAAGAGTCCTGAAACGTGTCCTGAAACGTGTCCATTTAGGATCTCAAACGGGAGAAAAGATTCACCTCCACTTGAGAGTTGTTGGATGCACAAACCAGGAGTCTGTCCTCCAGTCTGTCCACCTGCCTGTCCTCCAGTCTGTCCTCCAGTCTGTCCTCCTGCCTGTCCTCCTGTCTGTCCTCCAGTCTGTCCTCCTGCCTGTCCTCCAGTCTGTCCTCCTGTCTGTGCTCCAGTCTGTCCTCTGCCTGTCCTCCAGTCTGTCCTCCTGCCTGTCCTCCAGTCTGTCCTCCTGCCTGTCCTCCAGTCTGTCCTCCTGTCTGTCCTCCTGCCTGTCCTCCTGCCTGTCCACCTGCCTGTCCTCCAGTCTGTGCTCCTGCCTGTCTCCTGCCTGTCCTCCTGCCTGTCCTCTGCCTGTCCTCCAGTCTGTCCTCGTGCCTGTCCTCCAGTCTGTCCTCCTGCCTGTCCTCCAGCCTGTCCTCATCTGTCCTTGTGGCCTGTCCTCCAGCCTGTCCTCCAGCCTGTCCTGTGCCTGTCCTCCAGTCTGTCCTCCTGCCTGTCCTCCAGCCTGTCCTCTGCCTGTCCTCCAGTCTGTCCTCCTGCCTGTCCTCCTGCCTGTCCTCCAGTCTGTCCTCCTGCCTGTCCACCTGCCTGTCCTCCTGCCTGTCCTCCTGCCTGTCCTCCAGTCTGTCCTCCAGTCTGTCCTCCTGCCTGTCCTCCTGCCTGTCCACCTGCCTGTCCTCCAGTCTGTCCTCCTGCCTGTCCTTCTGCCTGTCCTCCTGCCTGTCCTCCAGTCTGTCCTCCTGCCTGTCCTCCTGCCTGTCCTCCTGCCTGTCCTCCAGTCTGTCCTCCAGTCTGTCCTCCAGTCTGTCCTCGTGCCTGTCCTCCTGCCTGTCCTCCAGTCTGTCCTCCTGCCTGTCCTCCAGTCTGTCCTCCTGCCTGTCCTCCTGCCTGTCCTCCAGTCTGTCCTCCTGCCTGTCCTCCTGCCTGTCCTCCAGTCTGTCCTCCTGCCTGTCCTCCTGCCTGTCCTCCTGCCTGTCCTCCAGTCTGTCCTCCTGCCTGTCCTCTGCCTGTCCTCCTGCCTGTCCTCCAGTCTGTCCTCCTGCCTGTCCTCCAGTCTGTCCTCCTGCCTGTCCTCCTGCCTGTCCTCCAGTCTGTCCTCCTGCCTGTCCTCCAGTCTGTCCTCCTGCCTGTCCTCCTGCCTGTCCTCCAGTCTGTCCTCCTGCCTGTCCTCCTGCCTGTCCTCCAGTCTGTCCTCCTGCCTGTCCTCTGCCTGTCCTCCAGTCTGTCCTCCAGTCTGTCCTCCTGCCTGTCCTCCTGCCTGTCCTCCAGTCTGTTTTACAGCAGGCCGAAACCCATAAAGTTACCAGATTCTTAATCTCGCGATCGTCCCCCATTTGTGGACGACGACGTTTCACTTTGTTCTCAACCACCAGCAGTTTGAAGAGAGCCCAGATCGATAGCAACACACGCTGGGATGGATTATTATTGGATGGATTATTATTGGATGGATTATTAATTGGTGGATTATTAATGGATGGATTATTAATGGGTGGATTATTAATGGGACGCTTTTTGCTTTGTTTTCTTGCTTTGTTGTCTCGCTCGGAGACTTTAAAGGATTCTTCAGGGGGTATTAATGAATTAATCTTCTGATTCTCTTCCTCCTGGTCAGATAATGTTGTTTTTTTAGATAAACAACTCTGAACGCCCCCCCCCCCCCCCCCCGTGGACGGAGGCGGTGAGACAGAGCGTGACTGTCTTTATTTTCCAGGTGGGTACGTATGCCCGAGGCATCCTTCAGGTGCGCTACCCTGTCTGGCCTCGATACGGCAGCTTCCTGGACAAAGTGTCCGATGATCGTCACCTGACTGTGGCCACGCTGGAGGAACATCCCTTCGTCATGGTGGAGAACGTGGACCCGGGGACGGGCACGTGCGTCCGCAACACGGTGCCGTGCAGGCGGCAGGCCAATAACACCGAGAGGTACCGACGCCCACATTTCTGAGCAGAGCATCAATGAAATGCCACAGGAAAATGTGTCAGAGCTGCGAGGAGATTTTGAATGGTAGCCTCCCAGAGAACCCCCCCCCCCCCATCTGCCCCAGTTTAGTCCTGATAGATGTGGAAACAGCCACAAATGCATCGAGAATCTGACCCTTTTAAAAGCGGGCAAACACAGGTCGAGCAGCTCAGCTCAAGCCTGCGTCTGTCCGTTAGCCGCGGGCTACCTGACGCTAGCAGGGGCGCTGGTGGTTGAAGTAAGGCGAGGAAGGAGAGAAGAGGGAGGAGCCAACATTGGTGGCGTCCGCCTTGCTGTTCCTCCACAGAGACAGGGGGGGGTCACAGGAGAAGAGGCTAAACGTGATTTATTCCAGCATTGCTGGGCAGCTAACGTGTCAGCAGACGGTTAACCTTTGAGGCTCGCTGCTCCTGGCTGCACCCACGTGTTCGTCCGTTTCCAGGCCTTGACGCTCATGTTTGCTGAACGTTCTGCCGCCCCCCCCCAGACTTCAGACTGCGGGGGTTTCCTTGTTCCTCGCTCCATCCTTGGAGGATTTTCCCTCCCTGTTCCTGATTATCTGCGATGCATTCGCTCCGCCGCGCCGCCTACCTGCGCCGGGGCGCTCAGCCAGGCGTGAAAGTGTGCCCAACGTGCACGCAGCGCGGTGGTCACGGCGTGTGTTTGACTGCACATCAGGTGGGCGGCCGTGCAGGTAGGAGCTCTGACGGCGCCACACGCTGACCCTCTGGTGGTCATGTGACCATGACTGGCATATTAATTATATGCAGAGATGTGTTGCAGACAGCACTCTGATCACCAGTGAAGATTTATTTGTCTGACACGGACACATCTGTCACAGCATGGAAATGTGGTTTTCCATGGTACCTCCACCCCCCCCCCACCCGGCCCCGGCCAGCGCGTCCCATTTGGACGGCGCCCAACAAACAGGAACAGGAAAAGAAAGTGGGTAAGAAGGCTGCTGCTATATAAATCAGTGGAACCGGCCGTGTGGTCGCAGCGGCCCAACAGATGTTTGGAGTGATTAAAAGTGTTTGTCCTGCTCATTAAAACTCCTTTCATTGGACAGATGATGGCTTTGTTTGCCAGAATCCTACCTCTCTGCCCCAATTCCGCGCAGGAGATGTCTTCGGAAATGCGGTGTAGAACAGCAAAGGGCGGAATCAGATGATCAACAACTGACAAACAGCTAAAAACTGCAGCTAATGAAGAGATTTCCTGTCCAAAATGGTGTCAACTGGTGGGAACTTTGCTCTCCTGCTCCAAGCACCTTGTTGGTTTTTTGTTTACCAGGAAGTGGCGGTCATTTTAAGTGGGTCATGTGATCCACAGCGCCGTTCCCGAGCTGAACGTGTGACTTTTATCCGGGACAGACGGTCACGGGAGACGTGGACGACCCTGATATACGGCTCCAAGACGCCTTGTTGAGGTCAAACCCAGAACGTGTGAAGTAAACAGAAAAACCTTCACTTGAAATCTGAGCTCCGCGCACCAGTTGGTGACAATCGCACTTCGGCCCGAGCGCCGCAGAGTCCCAGGGGGGAGTGCACGAGCGTGCTTGGAGGTATTTTAGGCACGTTTGAGCGCGTTCTTTGGCTGATTGATGACAGGTGGCCGGATGCTGCAGCAGAGCTCCTGCACTTCGCAGAAACAAGCGGAATGTTAAATAGCTATTAATGCTTCGGCGTCCCTGCTCGGGCGCCACCTCGGTCGCTCGTACGCTGAGATGATGATGATTTGTAGGTGCCAGACGTTCACCCTGGGAGCTGGATTGATGCTACAGTCGGGACTTTAACTTGATTTGTCCTCCCTTCCTTTGAGTGGCTGGTTATTATTTTTCATCCAATAATTTTCATCGTTTCCTGTCCTTCTGGTCTCTTCTTCTACGCCCCATTAAGTAGCGAGGCCACAGGCGGCAAGAGGACGTTACTCAAACGCGACACACCTTAATGGACTTTGTTTAGAGACCATCACAGACGGTTAAATATCCACCGCAGACTCTGTCGTGCTGCCCTATGTATGTTTGTGTTTGCAACTTTTGGCCACTCTCCTCTTGGAAAGTCTAAGAAGACAATGAATGTAGCTAATGAACCAACCTTTGTCCTCCCCGATGCCCCAAAGTGGCTTTTGATCGGGAGATGTTGAAAACAAAGCTGTATTTGCTGCTGATTTCTCCTTCATCTCTCAGCATGTTCAGCCACCCTGAGGCCTACACCAAACTCTGCTGTAAGGGCTTCTGCATAGACATCCTGAAGAAGCTGTCCCGCAACATCAAGTTCTCCTACGACCTCTACCTGGTCTCCAACGGGAAACACGGCAAGATGGTCCGTGGAACTTGGAATGGCATGATAGGCGAGGTGGGTAAACCCAAAACGGCTAGCTTAAATATCCAAAACGCTTCACATAAGCTACAAAAACAGAAGGATTGAGGTGTGTGAAGGACTACAAACCCTCAGTAAAATAAGTCTGACCTCTAATCAGGCAGCTTCTACTCTTGGCCTGGCGTGAGGCCGTGCACGTAGGCCGAGCTTAGCGTCCGCCGCTCTTGTAGTGGCTCATCGAGCGCATCTGCACGAGCAGGTGCTCCTTCGGAGAGCCTGCTCGCTGGAGCCTCTCTGCCCGCGGGCGCTCCGCTCCGGGTCTGTTTGCCTGTTATGAAAACACTGCAAAATTATGAGAGGAGCGAGCTTGGATAAGCGTCTCGCTCTTATTTTTCATATCTCAGCAGACAGCCATTTTTAGACTCACATCACGGAGTGTTTTTGTTTGCCGCGGCTTCCTGGTTTAGAAAAGATTGCTCATGAATTTCAGAATTTGCTCTCTTTTCAGCGGCGAGCTGGGCGGCCCGTCCTTTGGGGCGCCGAAAGAAGGTTTTCCTGTGATGTAACGTTCGCATCCAAACCTGGCTGTTCGTCTCTCCTCAGGTGCTCTACAGACGCGCCGACATGGCCATCGGGTCTCTCACTATCAACGAGGAGCGTTCGGAAATCATCGACTTCTCCGTTCCATTCGTGGAGACAGGCATCAGCGTTATGGTCGCCCGGAGCAACGGGACAGTGTCTCCATCAGCCTTTCTCGGTAGGAAAAACTGCTTCTTTCACATCGGCCCTGATTGAAAGCGGTCATAACTTCCTTTCTGCTGGAAACGTACAGAAAGTGTCACATTTCTGCCTCCTTCTCCCCACTCTCTGCCAGGATGGCCTACTTAGACAAGTTCTGCCTTCGCAGACGCTTCAGGAAACTTCCCATTAAGCTTTTATCCCGTCGATAACTGTAGCCTACAACTAAATCCCCTTACGTGCCGCACACACACACACACACACACACACACACACCTAAATCCTTTTTCTGAACCCCAAACAACAGAATTCAGCACAAAACCTCACTGTGGCTGGTCTTTCTCATCATTTTCTCATCAGCCCTGACCCTCACAGAGGAGGGGGAAAGCGTGACTTTGATCCTTTTTCCTTGTTCCTCCTCTCCTCCAGAGCCCTACAGCCCGGCGGTTTGGGTCATGATGTTCGTCATGTGCCTGACGGTGGTGGCGGTCACGGTTTTTGTGTTCGAATACTTCAGTCCGGTCGGCTACAACCGCAGTCTGGTCAGCGCCAAATGTGAGTCGTGAGGCTCTTGTTTCCAGTTTTACTGACGGAATTGAGATAAAAGCAAAACGATTCCCTTCACACGCTGCTGGGATTAAACATTCGCCTTCTTTCGCTGTTGCTGGAACCTGAAAAAGAACAAGTGCAGGTGTTTGGATTTGCCTAACAAGGGAAGCCGGACGGAAGAGCCGGAAGCCTCGAAGCATGAAAGGTGGTAATCTTTGAAAGCACTCCCAGTAACCTCGAGTGCGCGTTCCGAAATCCAGCCACACCTTCCGAGTTTTGGCGAGGGGGGTCTAATCGATGCACGGACCCAGCACCGGCGGAGCGTGCCTCATCTCCAGGTCCGAAAGGTCATTTCCCTGTTTTAATTAGCATCGGGCCGGGCGCTAATGGAAGAGTGATTGATGGTGGGTCGCCCTCGGCTGCTGCACATGAGCGATGGAAGCAGTGAGGCACCGAGAGCCGCGGAGGCTAATCCGAAGGTCCAACAGAACCAGCGCCTCTTTGACGCTTCGCGATATTTTCTGCTCAGCACTTCGTTTCGCCTTTCCGCGTCAGAGAGCGGAAGGGCCCCAGAGCGCGACCTGAACGTGCTCCCGCGACATCCTGATGTTTGCGTAAAAGGCTCTAAGTAGATTCAATCAGATTCGGAGCCTCTCAGGATCTGCGGGATCTGACGCATGACGACTGCAATCAGGCCTGCTGGTGTGTGAAGTTAAAGTGTGCTAACGCATCACTCACGGCGAGGACGAGATGCTAATCTTGAGGTTACGTTTATGCTGCTTATGAACGAGCGTGGAAGCCAAGCTGAATACTGCTAAAGGTTCTTCCAGGCTCTGACTGACCTCTGACTTCCGCAGCTCCTGGCGGTCCACGGTTCACCATCGGAAAGTCGGTGTGGCTGCTGTGGGGCATTGTCTTCAACAACTCGGTGCCGGTGGAAAACCCTAAGGGAACGACCAGTAAGATCATGGTCCTGGTCTGGGCCTTCTTCGCTGTCATCTTCTTGGCCTCGTACACCGCCAACCTGGCCGCCTTCATGATCCAAGAGCAATACATCGACACGGTGTCGGGACTCTCCGATAAGAAGGTAGAGAACTGAAGCCGGCCCCCGTCGAGTGCCTGTAGTTCCATTATTTCTGACCTTTTCTCTTCAGTCCACCTTAAATTCATCCCAAAAGGTCGCCACAGGTTAACGCAGCCCATGAGATAAATTGATCCTCTGAGTCTTCTGGAAAGAACTTTGCTCTCATTGTCTTCATCAGCGGGGACCTCGGTGGTATGAGCGAGTAATCAATTACTGCCGTCTGTCGATACAGATGTTGTCTGAGTCCCTGCTTGTCCTGTCAGTGTTCCAGTCTCTTTATCGATAGCCCCCCACCTCCGCGCCGTCTCTGTCTCCCGACCCAGAGTTACAAGCCCGCTAAATGTCAAGCTATTAAGAAAAAAGAGAAGAGCTGCACTCCTGGAACCTGGAAGCAGGTTCTCAGAGGAGCGTTACACAAAGGCTTTTCATTCCTCACAGAAAACAAGTGCCCGGCAGGGCTGAGCAGCACCACATCAGTGATCTCAGCTTGAATTAACTGACTATATTAACTTTATGCAGATGTATTGTGTCCCCCAGCATAAGGAGGCAATATAAATGAAGCCCACACGGCACATCCTCAGAAGCCCCTTCATTCGGAGCTCTTTCACAATACGGATTAGACGGATTTAGGCCCAAGGCTGGCTGGGCCCGTATACCAGAGGTTTAGAAGTGTTATTCAGTCTCGCCTGTTCTGTTCTCCCGACTTCCTGCGGAGACACCGAGCACTGCAGACATGGTTCCACTCAGGTGAACATAAGGCCACCTGAGCGGGCTCTCCGCACCAGGCTACAGGAGCATTTGCGTTCACTGTTGCTGCTCAAACATCTGGAGATACTAGAAGTTAAACTAACGGCAGCGGCGCAGCTGGAGTGATTATATCAGCGCGCCGTCACACGCCCACTCACACGCTTACACTTTGATTGGCCCATTCGTTTGTGCTCAGCCCGAAAGGTCACTGCTGCAACCAAGATGAATAAATCTTTACAGTCTAATTGAGCCCTAAAAGATGTATTTCTTCTTCATGATGCATTAATTCATCAGCTGTTGAAATGTCAGCTTCGATCGGGAGCCGACTGGACTACAGTCAGAACATCTGTGTGCAGCCATCAAACGAACACTTCATCAGATTTAGCTGGCGAATTCCTGAGGTCCCTCTTCCTCTTCACTACCTTTGTGGGCTTCTAATCCTTCCAACATGTGGTGGGAAGTGATGAGCAAGGCTAAAATAAAGGCCAATCTTGGTGCGCTCGCCATCGTTTAGCTTGCGTTCCAAAACCAGGACAGGAAAAGACGCCTTTCCTGAATGAAACTCGTCCCCTCTTCTGTTTCTCTCTGCTGATGTTTACTCTGTGTCCACCTGTGTCTCCCCACAGTTCCAGAAACCACATGAGCATTATCCTCCATTCCGCTTCGGGACCGTCCCAAACGGGAGCACGGAGAGGAACATCCGCAGCAACTACATCGACATGCACACACACATGATAAAGTACAACCAGAAGGGGGTGGAAGAAGCTCTAGAAAGCCTGAAAACCGGGTACAGTGGCGCTGCTATCTTAACTACACTGCAGGCTTCCGTGGGAGGATATATTTAACGCATGCTGTTGGTGCTAGAACCTGTGATACAGAGGGGAGTTGACACTCTTTGTAGCAACTATTTGTAAATGAGGCTGATGTGATGGGTGTATTTTTAGATGAAACACTTCAACTCTGCCACAGCTTAGTCTGTATTTAAAACGTGCTGTCAGACATCCAGGCGGCAGAGAGAATGAGCCCCAAACCCTTTTATTTACCGCTGTCTTGACTGTATTGTTATTGTGATATTGTGGTTGTGATCTCGTCCCAAAGATCAACCACAGTCAGAAATGCACGTTTAAAAAGGTTTCGTTTGGCCTTTTTTTAAAATGCCATTTCCACGATGACCGTGATATTTTTATTAGTGTGTTATTTGATGATGTCGCAGGAAGCTGGACGCCTTCATCTACGATGCTGCTGTTCTCAATTACATGGCTGGGAAGGACGAGGGGTGCAAGCTGGTCACCATCGGCAGTGGGAAAGTCTTTGCAACCACGGGATACGGCATCGCGCTGCCCAAGAGTTCCCGCTGGAAACGACCTATTGACCTGGCGCTGCTGCAGTTCCTCGGGGACGGTGGGCACCCAGCAGCGCTCCCTCACCCTCACACACTCGTACCTGCCTGTATCGCAGCTCCGCTGGCTTTAGTCCGGTCCAGCCTGTGCCGTATCAGCAGGAAAGAGAGCTTACAGGGAAGAGTTAATATCCTGCCAAACAGCGTGGCGTCGTCCGAATACCATTATCTCCATCACACACTCACACACGCCATACTTATACACACACTTGCCTTGACAGTTGGCCCTGTGGAGAACTTAAGGCACCTAGCGCACACACCTACACACACACTGTGAGCTCCACGTGGCGGTTTAATAAAAAGTGTGTATGTGGTGACCACACGGAAACCGACCAATAAAATGGAAGGTTCTCCTGAGAGGCCACGGAGGAGAGCGCAGATGAAGGGGTGGCCACCTGCTCGGGATGAGCTAATACCATCATGGTCACAAACGGAGGCATTTTAAACTGTAAAAGCATTCGGAAAGTGTGGTTAATATAGATGAGGGCTGAAGCTTGTGGGACACACATTTGGGGTCTAGTTTAAAGGCCGTTATTTTACTGGTAAGGACTTCGTGATTTGAGATACCAGCAGCCTCGAACAAACCCTCCACAGTCCTTCACAACAGCTTCACCAAACCTTTTTTTCCTGTTGCTGTCCCTCATCCAATCACCAACCGCCATCCTTCCAGGTGACACCGAGCGCCTGGAGACGGTGTGGCTGTCAGGAATCTGCCAGAACGAGAAAAACGAAGTGATGAGCAGCAAACTGGACATCGACAACATGGCGGGCGTCTTCTACATGCTGTTAGTGGCCATGGGCCTCAGTCTGCTGGTCTTTGCCTGGGAACACCTGCTGTACTGGAAGCTACGACACTCGGTTCACAAGTCCCACAAACTGGACTTCCTGTTGGCCATCAGCAGGGTGAGAATCACCTGATCAGGCGGCACTTTGTGGATGGACTGCTTGTTCTTGGTAGACGCCTCAGACTGTGTCTTTGTTTATAGCAGTCCTGAAATTGCGTCTAGAAATTGATATTTGCTAAATGGTCATTTACGATCATCCCCTCATTGATGACGCCATTGTTTGGGGGAAGTTTTTATCCAGTAGAATACCAGCAGTCCCTCCGACCAGGGACCAGACAACGCTTGAATCTGGGTTTTTAGCAGCTTGATGGCTAAATGACAGATCTTTGCAGAGTGGCCCCTGGGGCTAAATTAATTTTAGGCCCTTTTGGGATCTGTCAGCCAACTGTAAGCAAAGATTCAGCTGTGAGCAAACGTGCGTTTGTGCTTCTATCGGGGCGGTCCCCTTAGCTTAACCTCCCTTGAGTCCCAGGAGAATGTGTAATGAGTAATGAAATCTTGGCTCAGTCATGAAATTAGATATTAATGAAATATTATTTTTAATTTTCCTGGAAGGGTTTTTTACTTTATTGGAAGTGTCTCGTATCTCCTTTAGGAATACTTAACCAATTTGGGTTTGAACTCTGTCTAGCTACTAGGCTATTGATTTAGTAAAACATGAATAAGCCATTTATGCTGCTGGTTTCACTGCCTATTACCCACGTGGCCCCCCTGTACTCAGTCTTTTTAGGGTAGGTAGGACAGTTACAAGCTAAAACTGGGACCTAGTTAGCTAAAATCCTTCATTAAAGGTGGAAACGATGCATGTTGGCAGCAATTTAAATGGGTTATTGTACTCCGCATTTGTATTTTTATGATGTTTTCTTGATCGCTCCTCATTCCCTCCTTGTCTCTTTTGCTTTATTTTCAGGGTATTTACAGCTGTTTCAGTGGAGTGGAGGAACCTGGGCGTTCATCTGGTCTAGCCAAACCCGATCTGACCTCCAACTATGCTCAAGCAAACATGTTAAAAATGCTCCGCACTGCCAAGGACCTGGTTTCCACGGCTAACGTCGAGACGTCTCTGGACAATGCCACCAAGACTATAGAGCACCTGAGTCGCCACGGTGGGACCCTGCCTATCCGCGTCCCACAAATGGCCATGGAAGCCGTGCCGGGAGGATTTGCTTATATCACCGAGAATCACTGCTCGCTTCCCCAGCGCTCCTTAACCCCGCCTTTAGCAGCCGTTACCTCCCTGAAACAGCACAGAGGTGTGAGCAGGCCCACGCCGCTACGTTACACACTACCGACTCACTCTTCGTCATGCCTGTATGACCGTCCACTTCCGGTGTCCAGCCTCAGCACTCCCCATCTGGCCGTGGGTGAGACGCTTCCTCATCAACACCCGCGTCACTACCAGACCACAGGTAGACTCTACGTTGACACCCATACTCATTCATCTTTTATTCCTTGTAACGATCTGCAGCTCCCTGACATCTACGCCTCTCACCCAGTCTCCACCGCATTAAATCATCCCAACCAAGTGGGTTTTTCTCGCAGAATACGTCGGTCCAAGAGCTTTCAGTACGATGACGATGTAGAGAGGCGAAAATACAGGGAACAGGGAAAAAGTGACGACAGTACCATGTGTCTGAGTGAGCTCAAAGCCAACCACCTCCAGAACAACAATATTTCGGCGCCCAGTTTCGACAGCCTTTACCCAGGTGACGTGGCGCGTCCTCATGTGGAGAACTATAGCTCTTGGCCCCCGGAAGACCTCATGCTGAGAGGGAGACGCAGGCAGCGGCGTCCCTCTTTCCTTAAAGCAACTTGGGGCACTGAAGAATCGCAGCAACTTGACGAATCCCAGTCTTCCCTGTCCAGCCAGTCGCCGTCCACCTTGCCAGACCTCTTCCCGTGCATTCTTACGCCAACCACAGTAGCAAAGGCCTACAACCCATCCCACCTTCGAAACAACCTGTGCCTCCCACGGAACCAGGCCTACCTCCACATAAGGGAGGACCAGAGGAGGCCCAATGGGCGCAAGGGTCAGAGGCTGCGCTACTCCCACTCCACTCACCTCCCTACGTACGGAGAAGCGTGAGGGATGGAAGCGGGCTGGGGCGTGGGATGGTACGAAGGGCCACCAGTTTGTTCAGCAGACAGTACGCTCATTATTTGAACTCATACCCTGGTCTACCTTTTTATCACGGGCCCCAAGACCTGCAGCACCACAGCCAAGCCTCCAGCGGCCAGCCAAGCCCCAATCCAGTGTGTCAGCTACTGGCTTGCGGTGGTGGGAGGTGTGGAAGTCAGCGGGCTCTTCTGTACCAAGACAGCGTGTACGGGGCTTATGGGGTGTATCAGGGATCCCAGACTGGATTAGAGGCCCAGGGTGGTCAGGGAGTGGGCGGACAGCCTCTGGGAAGCCCCTGGAGACGCGTGTCCAGTTTGGAATCAGAAGTCTGATGAGGAGCTTAAAGAGACGTCATTCGTTGGGTACAGATGAGACTGTAATGGAGGCGTAGTGCTTAGATTTATCAGTAGAGGAACGTCATGACCTCAAGTATTTGTGGATTTTTTGATGTGACTTGTTTAATGTGTGTGGTCAGGAAGAGATTGATCCTCAAGAAAGCCAAGGAGAGAAGGGTTGGCAGGTGTTGTCCCTGATTCTCATACTTCAGTGTCCACCGAACTTGACTAAAGTCCATCTCGTTGGCGCCTTGTTGAACTGGACCCAGAGCTGTCCTGCTTTGTGTGTGCTGTGTAAATGTTCTCGTGGGTGGTTGGGATTCACTCTTGCGTGTAGAGTATCTGCTGATCTGTTCTCGGGGTCCTCATTTTCAGTGCAGCCACCAAAAAGAAGCAGCCTCTGTAGCAAAACAGCTGTGATTAACATGCAAAGATTAACATCAAAACACTTTGAGGAAGGAGCAACTGTTTCCCCAGAACGGACAAAGTTTTTAAAGACATATGTGAATGAAAGTAGGGTCAATTTAAGGTTTAAATGTTCTGAACGGCAACCAGGATGAGGAAGCAGAGACTTTGTCCACATGAACACATTCCGGAACGTGAGCGAAGCACTGGGAGAAGCACTGACCAACACTAGATGTCTTAAACCTTTCACTTGGTCTCCATGCGAGGCTACAGTAGAGCACAGCATCACACACAAGGCCTCACCGTCAACAGTAAATCGATGGAGAATAGTTTACTATATCGATTCTTAAAAGAGAATATTAATAACATATTGATGTGAAGAAAAGTGTGTTATCTGAGGCTGGTTAAAGTCATTCATGTATTCGACATATGTTAGGAATTTATAGTCACTCTTTGGTTTTTTAAAGAAAAATCACACTTCAAGCACATATTTTCCTTTTGTAAACCTGCAATATTTGTTATACCTGTAATCAGTCATTCGGCCAGTATGAAGATTTTCATAACTCTCTTTTCAACTCTTTTATATTCCTCCATCAAAGATCTTCTCCCTCCAACTGTCACATGGTCTCATTTCAATGAGCTAACTGAAAACTACGCTAATATCTACAATATATTATGTGGCTCCATCACTCTGTAATTAATCACTTAGATCAATTAAAGAGCTTTTTTTTTGATGAACGTTACTGTGTGTCTGTGCTTTCTACAACTTTCTGACAAAGTCTACGCATCACGATGAAGGAATACATTCGTTTTGTAGCATGTGTCCTGTGTCCTGGCCTTTACCCTCAGTGTTGGGTAGTTTATTCAAAATAATGCTACAATTCTGACACAAAAGCACATTTTATACAGCATTAAACATATCTTAAAAATGGCAATCCTTGAGCTGAAGGAGAGGATGTGGAGGTCCCGGATCTGCAGCTGCCTCCTGGAGGAGCGCGTCCGTAGCGCTTTGGTGGCTAACAGTGACACCTCCGCTACAGATCTTCTATTAATCCTGATCTCTTTCACATTTAGGTCGTGTTTTCCCAGGGAAAAATCACCAAATCATCCAACGCTGATGTTGATAGATGACTTTAATTCGCGGTGGCTTGTTAACAGTTTACTCTCCAGCCTTCTCCGCTGTTGTCGTGTTGAGATAAGGGTCCATTGTGGATCCCAGATGAGTGATGTTGGGGAGAACGCAGAGTGAGTCCTTTGATTTTTCAATTATTTTTGCTCTGTCACTGCAGCCTCGCCTCACATTGGGCTGTGATATTGATTCCATCCTTCACTCTGCTATAGATCCCACAGTTTAAGTCTGGAGCTGAAGGAAACTGGACTTCTTTTCATCTCCCAAACCTGGTCACATGGCAGTAATCATGTCACAAACGGACGTTTGTGACAGCTGTGATCGTATGGCCCAACGGGATGAAAGAGCAGCTGAAGTTAAATTGAGCTTCCTGCTTGACGTTTTCTGTCTGAGGAACTTGAGGAACAAAGAATTAAAGGAGATCAAGCTCAACTGTTTTAAACCTTCTATTTATAACAAAGTTCAGTCAAACATGACAAACTCAAGGCTGCGAGAGTGAAGGATGAAGGCGATGCTGAGCTCACTTTTATATTTCTGGAACAAATTACTTTCCCAAAAAAAGCCTTAAATAACATTCAGATCTCTGACGTGCACTGTAGGGAAGCAACGTAAAGCTGCTTTCACTCTGCTTCTTCTCCCAACGGCAATGAAGCGCACGAGGTTGGCTCCTGGTTCCTTGGACCTTTGACCGGTTTGGTTATTTGCCTTCTGGAACCTGAAATGATTTTATGCCTAAAACCTGAACATAAGCTGATTTACGGCGCGAGAAGAGGGCGGCGTTTGCAGTCGGGTCAGGATTGATGACAGCCGGGCTTGATGATGAAACATGTGCGTATGGATGCTGCGACGGGCCCGGGAACGCTCGGGACATGAACACATGAACGAAGGAACGATCACATGTTCTGAAGCATAACTGAGATTAATCTCCTGAAACCCAGACAAAGATGGAGGAGGCGAACAAATGCCAACATGGAGAACAATTAGTCGCCTTCAGCAGTGCGAGAGATTTAATATTCATGTCAGGAGGAATCTTTCAGGACCCCCCTTGAAGCTAAAGCATTATTCATGTATTCACTCACGGCTCATGCAGAATGTGTCGGAAAGATGGGTCCGTTCGCTGGGTTTATACCTCCTAAATAAGCATTTTAAGGATGCAACCAACGAGCTACAACCTTGACAGGGTCTGAAGAACGTCTGGGCTGAGTCCAGTGTGGTCTCCTCACACCTCCTGCTCACTAATAAATTGCTTCATGTATTGTGGTAACGGCTCCAGATGCTCCGTGTCACCTTGAGACAAAAGGCTGGTGTGATAGGTGAGGAGGAAGGAGGGAGGAAGGAGGGAGGGAGGAGGGAGGAAGGAAGGAGGGAGGGAGAAGGGAAGATGGAGGAAGGAGAGAGAATGGAGGAAGGAGGGAGGGAGGGAGGGAGGGATGAAGGAAGGAGGGAGGGAGGAGGGAGGAGGGAGGAAGGAAGGAGGGAGGAGGGAGGGAGGGAGGGAGGGAGGAGAGAGGATGGAGGAAGGAAGGTGGGAGGGAGGGAGGAGGGAGGAGAGAGGATGGAGGAAGGAGAGAGAATGGAGGGAGGATGGAGGATGGAGGGAGGGAGGAAGGAGGGAGGAAGGAAGGAGGGAGGAGGGAGGATGGAGGGAGGGAGGAAGGAAGGAGGGAGGAGGAGGAGGGAGGAAGGAGGGAGGATGGAGGGAGGGAGGATGGAGGAAGCAGAGAGAATGGAGGGAGGATGGTGGGAATGATCGATTGTGTGTGTGTGTGTGTGTGTGTGGTGTGTGTGTGTGTGGTGTGTGTGTGTGTGGTGTGTGTGTGTGTGTGTGTGTGTAGGTGTGTGTAAACCTTCCTTGAGTGGCTTCAGCACATCTTCTTTTCCTGAACGACTTTATTAATTAGACGACTCCAACGCCGGCGCGTCGTTGGTCCACGCGCAGAAACGCCACGACGGCCAAACTCGTTTTGACTCCCGCTAACGAAATCATCAAAGCAGCAAAGCGCTCAGAGCGCGACGGCCGTCCGTGCACGAGAGGACACGTGGCTGCAATTAAACTCTGAACGGTCCCGATCTGACGTGTGTGTGTGTGCGTGTGAGTGTGTGTGTGTGTGTGTGTGGTGTGTGTGTGTGTGCGTGTGTGTGTGTGTGCGTGGTGTGTGTGTGTGTGTGTGTGTGTGTGTGTAGGTGTGCATACTCGTCTCCTTGTGTTCCAGGACAGCTGATTGGATCTGCCAGCCAGCAGGAGCCTTAATTACTTCAGCAATCTTCAGGCTCAGTTCCCACCATCACTCCCAGCTCAGGAGGAGCAGGAACCGGTCTCTCCAGGACGTGCAGATCCAGGCCGCGGCTCCGATTCACATCTGACTCCAGGACAGAAGGAATCAGAGGGAAGCAGCTCAGACAGAGCCCGCCGGCTCCGGAAAAACTCTCTTCTTGCGTTAAACTGCGGCTGGAACATCAGCGGGGAGCAAAAGTTGAGACGGGAGTCGTCACTTCTGGCTGCTAATGAGAAAACTCTGATATCAGCAGAGCTAAAACCGCTGAAAATGGCCCAATAATGAGACTCGCTGATGCTGAATCGGTGATTTACAGATTATATCTCAGCTAACACACACACACACACACACACACACACACACACACACACACACACACACACCACACACACACACACCACACACACACACAGACACACACACACACACACACCACAGACACACACACACACACACACACAGACACACATACACACATTTCCAGTTCAATATTACTCGTCAATAACCATCTTGAGACTCTCCCGTAGAGAATCATCAAAGGTCATGACCCCTGATGGTCCCGCAGGCGTTGCTATGGTAATTCTCACTTCCTGTGTTTCAGCACAGGTGTCTCACGGCGTGCACAAACACACCCTCCACGACCTCTGAGACAACTGGACTCCTGTGAAATGATCACATGAGAGGGATGAGACAAGGCCCAGCCGGCGCCGGTGGGCGGAGCCCCGCTGACGCCCCGTGAACGGCTCCATCAGAACCGGGCCACCCTGCCGCCCTCCTCCTGGCCTTCCAAGGTGACGGCTCCCGTGGCGCCCTGGCAACGAGCCGCTCAGCAAATTAACAAGACCCCCATGATGAGACGCCGACAACCCAGCCAAGAAAGCACACACACACACACACACACACACACACACACACACACCACACACACACACACACACACACGTTCAGATTATATAATCAAACAGACATTTTTCCATTTTACCAAAGCGCTCAGAAACCCACACCAGAACCTTCTACTTAACCGGTCTCTCCACTGTGACCCGGTCGCCAAGAGACATTTATTGCTGTGGCAGCAGATTCCAGCAGATTCCAGCAGATTCCAGCAGATTCCAGCAGATCACCCAGAGCACCTGAGGATTTGCCTGGACTCGAAGGACGACAACAATAAAACATATTTGACTGATATTTGAGCTTCAATCATTTCTTCAACCATCAAACCGTTTTAAATGCTGTTTTTATTTTTACCGATTTACTGAAAACTCCTTTCAAATATTGGTAAAAGGGAGCGACGTTCACTCCCCGCTCTTCCGGTATTTCGCAGATATCTGTTTAAATCTCATTCTGCCTCTGCCTCTGCCTGTTTCTGGAGCGTTACCCCCTCTATCGAGGTCACCAATGGCCCCCTGCGAGTGCCAATAATAATCATAGCGGAGTGTGTCTGCACGACGCCGCGTTCTAACCAGGCCAGTTGGTTTCGGGAGCTCCTACAGGAGGCAGCAGGGGACAGGAGACATATGAAGCACCCTGAGTTGACCAAAGTCCATTTCAGCTTCTGCCCCTGGGGCAATAAGTGAGGAAGCAGCAGCTATTAGAAATTTGGAACAATGATTCCAGCCCAGTGGGTACAGGGACGGGGTGACCTTCATCAGGAGCACAGGCATCATCATCATCATCTCTAAGCACACACACACACACACGCACGCACACACACACACACACACACACACACACACACACCACACACACACACACACACACACACACACTCATTCTTGACAGAAATACCCGTATTATTTTGCGACTGTTGGAGGGAAACGAGCAGATGTTCAGCTCCTGGATCACCCCGGGGGGCGACAGGAAAATCCTCGTGGCCACCGAACAACTTCTCGTTTATCCAGAATCCGTTTTTTTTTTTTTTTTTTTGCCCCCGGCATCGATCTCTTGTTGCGGAACGCGTCCGGCGAGCTTCCTCCCGACAGCTGGATCTTTATCCTGCAGATATCACAGATAAAGCAGCAGAGTCGATACTCCAGGAAGTGTCGACGTTAACGACAACAGCGGAAAAAGTGCTTCACGATTTAAACTTGCATTTGTTTTAAATAATGGGCTTTTTTAGGCTTTTTTTCAAGAGTACTTTATTGATCCCTTTAGGGGGTGTCCATCAGGGAAATTAGCAATTTAACCATCGCTGAGGAGCAGCAGCTTGGAAGGACACGTCAGCTCTGGTCCAGGACCAGTGTGAGGAACCACCAGAAGGTTCTGACCAGAGGAGTTAAAAGGTTAAAGGTTACAGGAGAGTTCAAAGGTCGTTTGAGGCTTGTTGGGGGTATTTATTGCTCTAAAAGACCTCAGACGTGCTCCCTGTTGCCATTTTCAAGCCTCGGTCGGAGATCAGAGAGCCAGGAACGAAGCAGAGGTCGTGCACGTCATCCACCCTGGTTAAAGCAGAACCTCAGCAGCAAATGTAAATGTTTTATATAAAATATCGCTTCCTTCCAGGAGGCTCGTGTGCCGCAGCGCCGCTGTGACTTCGTGCTGCTCGTCAAACGTTCTGCGAAGACAATAAGCAGCGTTCAAGGTCGGCTCGTCTGAGGAAGCCATTTTCATCTTCACTGATGAATATTTAAGGGAGCAGGAGGACGCGCGGCAGACTTGGAATCTTTCGCTCGTTTCATTTGGGATTTAGAGGGAGCAACGATTATTGGGCTCCGTATTCGGTGCATACGTGACGGACGCTGAGAGACGGAGCTGTGAGGACGAGGCCACGGAAAACTCTCATTACATCCCTCTCGTGTCCAGCACAGATCCCACTTCGGAATCTCCAACAGAATCCCGATAGTTTCATGTTCATGCTGGAATTAACAGCAGCAGTGATGCAGGGATCCACCTGCGGAGTCCAGCCAGGACTCATCCATCCTCACCTGTCTGCTGTCTCCTCCTCATCCACTGATCAAATGGCACAATGACACGGTGATGAAAGGATGAAAGGGGGGGGGCAGGAATGGCTCGGAAGGGCCTGAAGAAGAGGGCAGACGGAAGCAGCGGGAATCCCTCATCCGTCTGCAGCTCTCCATTAACGTCAGCGGCCCTCCGCAGCTCCTCCCATTCGTCCCCCTGATATCATTTGTGACCGCAGCTGCTTTGTTGTGGCCACATCAAAGCCCGATGCGTTCATTCATCACGGCGGCGCCGGAGTTTAACGCTCTTCCATCTGCTGGAGCGCCGCTGCTTCCTGTCCTGCCGGAATTGTGTCCAAATGCTCCCATATTTACCCAGACGATGATGTTGGGAGGCCCAATGTCGACGTTCCGGAGGTCCCCGCCGGCCGGTGGTTCACCTGTTCGGCTCTCTTCCGAAGGCTCGCAGGTGAACGTTCCCACGGCGGACAAGTGTGGTTAGTTCCATTCATCAAACGGTTCCCAGGAATAACCGGAGAACCATCCCAGGTGGTTCCGCCTGCGCCACAAATGATCTGGAGCTCAAATCGGAGCGGCCGATCTGACCACGAGCCTCGCGGTCCACGTTTATTTATTCTAAATGTTCCGAGCCGCTCCGGCGGGGACAAAGGGAGGTTCCGGAGGTTCTGGGAGAGCCGAGGAGCGGTGGTGAAGATCCTCAGTCCCTTCCAAACCCACTTCAGTGGCGTCACGCTCTACATCCCTCCCGTCTCCTTTGTCCCGCCACCCTGGGAAAAAGGAAAATAAAGTCGGCCCATAGGCAGGTTCCCAGAACAGGCCTGGGCACGTGTGCGTGCACGTGGGTGGTTTCTGGGGTTATAAGGTTAAAAAATGGGGTCAGGGTTGGGTCCAGGGAGGGAACCTTAGCTGAAGGGACTGGAATCAGCCCAACACCGGGCGGGTTCTGGAGGATCCACCTCTGAGGGACGACATGTTTGGAATAATGGAAGAATTCCACAGATCCGAGCGCCGGATTTTCACACGTGACTCCGTTAAAAGATAAAAACATGAACTCTGTTGTCATCAGTTTGGTACTGGAGATGCAGAGGAGGGTCCAAAGGCAGCCCGGTTCTGTTTCCACCCTGCTAACTGGATCTTTCCCAGCAGGTCCGGAGTAACGGAGCGACTGAAAGTGGCCAGAAAGGATTTATGGACATTTACACTGTTCAGAAACGGTGTTTGGATGGAAAAAAAGTTTCCTGCTGGTTCTTTATTGTTTGAGCGGCTCAGACGTGCGCACGTCTGGCGAGGACGCCGCCTTCGTTTGGAGGATTTGTGGTCGTGTCCGGCGGGGGCGGGTGGGGGGTAAATCCCAGAGTCCCTTCGGGGCTCAGATGGTGAATCGGCTGCTCAGGAAGAGAAGATGGTGTCCTGATAGAGAGACGAAGTCTTCGTGTCCCTCTGAATCGTCCCCTGAGCTGGTTCTGATCCGGAAGAGTCGCGTGGCGATGATGACAGGAGGGTTTTAATTACAGGCTGGAGAAGATAACCGCTTAATTCCAACCACGGCGCTCCGGTCTGTAATAACGATTCCTTTAATGACGACGTGCTCGGAATTAAATATCTGTTTCATTTGTAGCGGCCTGAGCTGGCGTGGTGCCGTTAGCTCATGAAGACGCGCCGTGGCGGCGCCGTCAAACAGCCAGCAGCTACATTTTCCCGTCCGGCCGAAGGATTCGAAAGTCTTGAACCAGGTCCGGGTCCCCGGAGACGGACCGGAGACACTAAACTGTGACAGGCTGCACAGCGACTAAAGGAAGTGTTCAGTCCCAGGTGAGCGCCACTGAAGTCACCATCGTTCCTGCTGGTGTGTGAGGCTGGGAAGGTGAACCCCCCCCCCCCCCACACACACACACACACACTTCCTGTCCCACGGCGGCTCCAGGCAGGACGATGGCGTGTCACAGTCGTTCTCCGGCTGTGAACAGGAACTCTCTGCTGCCTCCTGAATAAACCAAAATCCAACTTTCTGGGCTCTGCAGTGAAGGGGGGGGGGGGGGGCAAGTTCTCCAGCTCAGGCTCTGGCTGCGGGCGACACCCCCGGAGGACGCTAACGGAAGCTAACGGATTTTATCCCGTTTCCGAGACACGTGAGCATCATTACGAGGGGGATGAAGACAAGGAAGTGACAAGGATACGGATCAGATTATGGAACGCTGCGTGACACAAGAGGGGGCAGATGTTTCCACTAGAACCCCCCCCACCCACCCACCTGTTCTCATACATTACCTCCAGCAGGAAGTCCACCAACACAGCCTCGCCAGACGGGGGCAGATGGGTGTGTGTGTGCGTGTGTGTGTGTGTGTGTGTGTGTTAACATTGTTTACACGTGTCGTGAACGAGGTCGTCGGACACTAAGACGACAACAGTGTCAAACAGGAAGCAAATCTCTCTGACTGTCCTCTTTGTCCTTTCATGACACAACAAGGCAATAAATGTCCACCTGAAGACACACACACACACACACACACACACACACACACACACACACACACACACACACACACACACACGCGCACTCGTCTCGGTGAGACGTGGACACGGTGAAATATCGGGTGCAGGAGACACTTGGCTCCCGTTTCCTGCAGCACCTGTCGGAGGGTTCGGAGACGCGGCGCCGCCTCCCAAAGCAGCCGCCTGCGGCGCCACCTGGAGGCTGGATGGCGGCGGCGAGGGGGGGGACGGGTGTTGTGGGTGCACCTGGAGGGAAACACTGTCCCCTGGCAGCGTGAGAGGGACACATCAGCTGGTGTCCCGAGGCCGGAAAAGTTCCTCAAAGACGAGAGGAGCTCCTTTGTTCTTCTCGCTTCTGCTGATAATTTCCACCTTCGGAAGAGTCGTTTCCCCGGTTTTTCTTTGATGTTGCAGCTCGTGGCGTCCTGACGGTGTTCGGAGGCCAGCTCCTGCTCCACCCGCCTGGTTCTAATCAGCTTTGCTCCTCACTGATCGTGGCACAGCTCATTTTCACCCTACTGACGGGCAGATGGGAGACCGGGAGGGGGGACTGCAGGGCCAGGGAGGGGGGACCACGGGGCCAGGGAGGGGGGCCGGGGGGCCGCGGGGGTGCGTAAAACTAGTGCCCTGCTCCTTTGTTTGCGTGTTCTTCATCTTCACCGTGTGATATTGACCTTTGGTTGACACCAGAACCAGTCAGCCCACAGCACTGGTTCAGAGAGGCTCCAGTTGGGGGGGGGGGGCAAACAGGTGGTGTTGACAAGGCTGATGAACGACCGTCCACAAGCGGACGCCAGTGATTCACGCACGCGAGCTCAGACTCTCCATTTATTGTGAAGGTGAGGAGGAAATAAGTCTGTGGCCGCGGCGGCGCCGCCTCCACGCCGACAGACATCCATCAGGCCGACAGCCTCACCCGACGAGCGCCGCAGGACGGGCGTGTGACGGGATGAGACGAGGCATCGATCAGAGTGACGCGGCTAAGTGGGGTAAGCTAACGGGGTAAGAGGTCACCCGCGGGGTGACGGGGGCCGCCGCTTCCCGACCCCAAACAAACTGTTGCTTTTATTTGTTCTGTCTCTCGATCCGTTGAAGTCCCAATTTGTCCATCAGGACGGGATTTCTCACGGATCTGGACAGATCTGCCGGAGGGCGACGAGAGTCCGACTCTAACTTGGAACACATCATGCTTCATGCTAAACTCTGGGATTAACCTGTGTAGACTGAGATGCTAATTAAAGTCTATAAATCAAAGGTTATGACTCGGCAAAAAGGTTTGCTAATAGAAGAGGCTGCTAACCTGCTGATCAGGGCTAATTAGCACATCAATTAGCAGTTAGCACAGTATTGTGTCGGTATCAATGCGCTTTTTTAAACGTGTTCCGCAGTAAAAATATTCCAGATATTTCAGGTGGTTCCCAACATTCCGCAGGTGTCACCTTGATCCTGACAAATGTTGTAAATTGGATCCGTTTTGTCACTGCGATGCTGCTCTGCCCCGCTAGCATGTCTGCCGAAGGGCTTTCTGCTCCGGCACAAATCTGCCTCTACATTAATATTCTACAGGTAACATATGCTTAAACGCTCCGTGCGGGAATTTGGCCCCGGTGCCATGAATAATGTGCTGTTTTTGGAGCCTTTTCCCCGTCTCAGGTGTGGAACCAGCCTTCTGTCGGCTGCTATAAAAGCTGTTCTTGACAGGTTTTGGGCCGTGTGTCATATGTTTTCCTTACATTTAGGCTGCTCTTGTGGGATGAGGACCTGTCAAACAGCAGCACAGCAACATCCAAAAATCCTCCTTCCTCCCTCGTAAAACCGGGGATTCGATGTCTGAACCGCGGTTGAGTGTCTACGTTCCTGCTTCTGAATCATCTCCAGGCAGGTATTAAACCCCCGAGCCTCAGGCAAAGCGGCGTGATTGATCACTCAGATGATTATAATTTGCCAATGGGAGAAGGAGGAAGAGAAGGTGTGATGAGAGGAAGAGAGGAAGAGGAACCATGTGAGACTAATGATGATTACAGAGTCGTTAATGGCGGGAGCGGAGCCCGCAGTCAAAGACGTAGCTTTAACTTCCTGATAGTCCGAGACGCCTAACGAGCAAAAGAAACAAAGTTCCAGGTGTGATGAGCTCACTGGGTTAGCGCTCCGTCCTGGAGGGAGGTCAGTTCCAGGTGTGATGAGCTCACTGGGTTAGCGCTCCGTCCTGGAGGGGGGTCAGTCCAGGTGTGATGAGCTCACCTGGGTTAGCGCTCCGTCCTGGAGGGGGGTCAGTTCCAGGTGTGATGAGCTCACCTGGGTTAGCGCTCCGTCCTGGAGGGAGGTCAGTTCCAGGTGTGATGAGCTCACCTGGGTTAGCGCTCCATCCTGGAGTGGGGTCAGTTCCAGTGTGATGAGCTCACCTGGGTTAGTGCTCCATCCTGGAGGGGGGTCAGTTCCAGGTGTGATGAGCTCACCTGGGTTAGTGCTCCGTCCTGGAGGGAGGTCAGTTCCAGGTGTGATGAGCTCACTGGGTTAGCGCTCCATCCTGGAGGGGGGTCAGTTCCAGTGTGATGAGCTCACCTGGGTTAGCGCTCCGTCCTGGAGGGGGGTCAGTTCCAGGTGTGATGAGCTCACCTGGGTTAGCGCTCCATCCTGGAGGGGGGTCAGTTCCAGGTGTGATGAGCTCACCTGGGTTAGCGCTCCATCCTGGAGGGAGGTCAGTTCCAGGTGTGATGAGCTCACCTGGTTAGCGCTCCGTCCTGGAGGGGGGTCAGTTCCAGGTGTGATGAGCTCACCTGGGTTAGCGCTCCGTCCTGGAGGGGGGTCAGTTCCAGGTGTGATGAGCTCACCTGGGTTAGCGCTCCGTCCTGGAGGGGGGTCAGTTCCAGGTGTGATGAGCTCACCTGGGTTAGCGCTCCATCCTGGAGGTCAGTTCCAGGTGTGATGGGCACACGTGCACGCACGTGCACGGTGTTTTAGAGCACTAAATACAGGAAGAGCCCTTCTGTTGAAACCTGCAGAGGTGCTGGATTTACAGCTCTACTACAAAACAGAAGCGATGAGCTCACGTCCCAAACCGCCTCGTTGCCGGGGGCGACGGATCAGGGGACAAACACCGACCCTCGTCAGCCTTCGCTGCCCCGCCAAGAGGAGTTTGGTGGTTGCCGCTCACCTGTGTTCTCCACAGGCGGTTGCCCGCAACCTGTGTTCTCCACAGGTGGTTGCTGCTCACCTGTCTGCTCCACAGGCGGTTGCCGCTCACCTGTGTTCTCCACAGGTGGTTGCTGCTCACCTGTCTGCTCCACAGGTGGTTGCCGCTCACCTGTGTTCTCCACAGGTGGTTGCTGCTCACCTGTGTGCTCCACAGGTGGTTGCTGCTCACCTGTCTGCTCCACAGGTGGTTGCTGCTCACCTGTGTGCTCCACAGGTGGTTGCTGCTCACCTGTCTGCTCCACAGGTGGTTGCCGCTCACCTGTGTTCTCCACAGGTGGTTGCCGCTCACCTGTCTGCTCCACAGGCGGTTGCCGCTCACCTGTGTTCTCCACAGGTGGTTGCCGCTCACCTGTCTGCTCCACAGGTGGTTGCCGCTCACCTGTCTGCTCCACAGGTGGTTGCCGCTCACCTGTATTCTCCACAGGCGGTTGCCGCTCACCTGTATTCTCCACAGGTGGTTGCTGCTCACCTGTCTGCTCCACAGGTGGTTGCCGCTCACCTGTATTCTCCACAGGCGGTTGCCGCTCACCTGTATTCTCCACAGCGGGTTGCCGCTCACCTGTGTGCTCCACAGGCGGTTGCCGCTCACCTGTTCTCCACAGGCGGTTGCCGCTCACCTGTCTGCTCCACAGGCGGTTGCCGCTCACCTGTGTGCTCCACAGGTGGTTGCCGCTCACCTGTGTGCTCCACAGGTGGTTGCCGCTCACCTGTGTGCTCCACAGGTGGTTGCTGCTCACCTGTCTGCTCCACAGGTGGTTGCTGCTCACCTGTGTGCTCCCGGCCGGCAGCATCGTTTCCTCTGTATTTTCCTGATAATCCACTTTTGTCTGCGACCCGTCCGTCCGCCCCGGCAGCAGATCGCTAATTACAGCAGCGGAGCGCCGGTTTGCCAACTCAGAGCTGATGACAGAGCTGTGCCCACCCCCCCCCCCCCCCCAAACTGCCCCCACCCCCCAAACTGCCCCCCCCCCAAACTGCCCCCACTGCTGGCTGGTCACCTGTTTATTCGCCTACAGACGTGATTTTAAATGTAAAAATTTCGCTTTTTAAGCTTATCAGTCAAACTCTTTTTCGTGGGAGCGAGGCGCGTTGAAGCCATTCGGACCCCGTGCACGGGGACGCCGGAGGGGTCATCAGTCATGTCCTGACACACGCCAACCTCCCCCCCCCCCCCAGGGGCCAATTTAGGGCCCCCAGCTGACCTGTGGAGGGACTCCTTCAGTCCTTCAGGAAACAAGTTTAGGATGAAAAGCTGGAAATAGATTCCAGGTAAAAATGCAGCTTTTTTGTGTGTCGGAGGCAGAAATGAGGGTCGGAGGAGACGGGGGGGGGGGGGGGGGGGGGGGGCAGGAGACGGGGGGGGGGCGGTTGGTGGGGGGGGTGAGGAGAGAGACTGAAGCAGGACAGCAATAACGGGATGAACAGGCTTATTAAAGGTGAGCCGAGCTGCGCCGCCGCCTCTCCGACCAGTTTCAGCCGGCTGGCAGATGGGTCGTGTGGCAGCGGCGCGTGAACGATGGCGTGAACGATGGCGTGCCACGCCGGTTCCTGGGCTCCACACACATAAACGTGCTCAAAACTCTCCATTTCACCTCCTTTCTTGCCAGCACGGCCGCAGAACTGACAGATTGAGAGCAAAACAGGCAGGCAGGCAATCAGCTCAGACGCCCGAGAGTGCCCCGAGGACCCCTGCTCTCCGGCTGGCAGGCGGCGGGAACTGATGGCGGCAAAACACCAATTAAGCCTCTGCAAAAATCTCCATTAGAAAGACCAATTAAAGAGACATTACGGAATAATGAGACAAGCGGAACCTGTTGGACGGGAACCGTCCTGCCGGCGCCGCCGCGCCGCTCCACTTTCACGGCTTTAACCTTTTATTTGTGGTCACGAGTCAAACACGAGTCAAACACAAAGCAGTTCAGGTTCTCACACACACACACACACACACACACACACACAGGAAGGGAGAACTGGGCCATAACCTGGGGACGTCTCCATCGAGGACTTTATGACTGGAACCAGGAACCGTTGATGGTTCTGAAGGAACAGGAAGAACCTGAACCTCATCTCTTAACTGGGTAGGACGGAACAATTGTGGGGGGGGGGACCCTGATGGAACCTGGTCCAATCCAACAGCCTCCGTCCTCTGTCCAACACCTCATCCTTCCCAACTGACAGGACCGAAAGAGCGTCAGGCTTTATGTTCTAGAGGAGAACAAGACCCACCTGGGCCTCGGGGTCCGTCCCCTGTCCGTCCCCTGTGTGTCCAGCGCCGTCTCCCACTGTCCCCAGAACATCTGGGCCCTGTGCAGCAGGTCCAAACCTGAGAGACCACAGGGGCAACGGTGCTGCAGCGTTGGAGGATTTAAGGGACGTCCAGACGGCTCTGGCCAGGCAGGGACATGTCCTGGGCCGGTGGACACGTCCTCCACACCCGCCTGCCTGTGTTTATGGCGTCAGGTAAACGTGTGTGTGAGATAATGGCGGCCGTGCGGCGCCGAGCGCTCTTCCTCCGGGCGGGTGGTGAATAATATCCCTGATTTCCATGTTTATTGCTGCCCCACCGGCAGCGTCTCCGGTGGCTGAGCTCAAATTATCCCACCTTGTTTTTCCTCCCTCTGCCGGAGTCTGAAAATAAAGTGTGAAGACGTTGGAGGTGGTTGGATTCTGCTGCGTGTGTGTGTGTGTGTGTGTGTGTCCAGACCACCGCCAGTGTCCCCCACCACCTTTAAAGGCCTGTGCTCACCCCCCCCCCCCAACTATTGTTGTTGTGATCAATTGTGTCCAATAAAAGTGTGTGAGGACGCCGACTCTTCTTCTTCATCACCTGGGCGTCGATCAACCATTTTAGGGACTATTTGTCCTCGGCCGCAGCACCAACCTCTGCTGAGCGGCCTCTGCCCGTCCCTGCAGCTGGAACTTACCTGCCCCATCACTGTAGCTCCTCCCCCTTCGCTCCTTTCTGCCGTTTAGCCGCTCTTGATGCAGGACGACGGCTGCTAATTGTTCCAGTCGTGTTGGGTTTTATCTGATTAAGGCGGAAATTCGGCCTCCTTCAAGGTCGACTCTCCCAGCAGCAATCAGAAAGGAATTTCCCTCCTCTCATCCCGCCCTCTCCGGGAGACGCGGGACCGCTCTCCATTTGCAGGGTGATGGCTGTGTTGTGGGGAAGTCCCTGCCCGGCGGAGATGAAGGCGGCGGCGTGAGTGACGACCGCAGACAGTCTGCCCGTCAGGCAGAGTGATGGCGAGAAGACACTCGCTGACAGATGTGGCGAGACGGGAGGAAATAAGAGCGGAGGAGGGACGAGGACGCCTGGCAGCTTCGTCTGAGGAGATGTGGGAGGCGGAGGCAGCTGGAGAAGCCGCTCCTGAAGTTCCCGGGAGGCGCCGGCGCTCCGCGGCGTGTTTGAGGGGAGTCGGGCGGCGTTTCGCTGGTGTCGTCGGTCTTCGCTGATGAGGACCAACCCAGTTAGACCAGTCCGATCAGCACTAGTCACCAATCAGGGTCTTAATGAGGAGAGTTTCTGAGGAGCATCAGACCTTCTGGTCCACCCCCGGTCAGAGGAGAATGGATTCTCCCGCTGGTCAACGCTGGAAACCACAGACGCTCGGAGCTCCCGGAGCTCCTGGAAACCTGTGATCCCGATTCCGCCTCCGGACTCATGCGGGCGGCGCCGTCTCCCCTCACGCCTCCGCAGCTAATTTTCCAATTTTGGCTCAAAACCCCATTTGAACTCTGCACCGTGGAAAAACGGGTTAAATAATTAGCATGTGTGCTCAGCAGCCGCGCCGTCAATCACCCCGGCGCATCTCCAGGGTCACATGTCACTCAGGCTCGACTCCTCCGGGCCTCCCGGATCAGGGACGAGGAGCAGCGCTGAGACCCACATTAGCATAAACTTCTGCCCCCCCCCCCCAGTTTACACCTGCTTGTTAAAGGCGGCACCGAGGAGGAACGATGAAGAACTTTATCCTTTTCTCTGGGTTTCGTCTTTATTATCTCGCCGCTCCAACACGGATGTTAATGAGGCTCCGAATCCCCCCGAGGACGAGGGCCGCCCAGCAGGGGGCGCCGGACGGCCCGAGAGGAAACGTAGCCGCAGAGAGAAGCGCCGCCGCTTTCATCTTCCTTCTGCCTCCATCTTTGTCTCAGCCTGCCCCCCCCCCCCTCAGTTTACACCTGCTTGTTAAAGGCGGCACCGAGGAGGAACGATGAAGAACTTTATCCTTTTCTCTGGGTTTCGTCTTTATTATCTCGCCGCTCCAACACGGATGTTAATGAGGCTCCGAATCCCCCCGAGGACGAGGGCCGCCCAGCAGGGGGCGCCGGACGGCCCGAGAGGAAACGTAGCCGCAGAGAGAAGCGCCGCCGCTTTCATCTTCCTTCTGCCTCCATCTTTGTCTCAGCCTGCCCCCCCCCCAAGATGAACAGAACGTCCAGAGGTCTCGGCCATAATCACGAGTGCTCGTTAAGGCGAGAGTCCAGAAGAAGCTGCAGTCGCGTTTTCGGGATCATTTTGACCCTGTGAGAAGGAAAAAAACAAGATATTGATTTGAATCCTGATGTTTGCGACCATTTTTAACCCCCCCCCCCCCCCCCCCCCCCCACAAAATGGGGGTTTTTGCGTGTGAAGCCGGGCAGACGGCGCGTGGCTTCCCGTGTGAGGGATCCTGATTGGTCCTCCCACCTTCTGCTGCTCATCGTCCCCTCTTCTAATTGGCTTCCTGACCCAGGGTGATAATCCCCAATCAGCCATCTGCCCCGTGCCACCATTTTGCCCGTGGCTCCGGCGAGCTCCCGCAGCCCCCCCCCCCCCGCCGGTCACGTCAAGGTGCAGCCTTCCCTCCGTCAACAGGCCACGACGAGCGGCGCCTGGTCCCCTCAGACGAGCGGCGCCGGCTCCGCCAGGACGCGGCTCCTCCTGCCAACAGGTCGGGACAGATGGCCTCTCCCTCCAGCTCCGACACAAACACGGAGCTTCCCAGCTTTTCCTGGTCACCTGATTCAGGATGAGCCCGATTCTGTCGCTCGGAGCAGCAGCAGAGCGACGTCGAGCAGAAGAGACACAAGCGGCGCCTGTTTGAGGCACCGTCGGGCTCAGTGTGTGTGTGTGTGTGTGTGTGTGTGCGCGGAGACAAATGGAAGATGTCCACTGCTCCATTACAACAGGTCTGGTTCTGTCATCAGTAATCTGGGTCTGTGGCCACGTGCACATAATGAACACACACTGGTGACAGGTGAACTGTGCACGAGCATCCTGAGAAGATTCATCTGGTTAAAGACCAAGACTTCAATTATTCACAAGCAGCTTCGCTCTTAATGTGCTTTTGCTGACAAATTGTCCTCAGAGTTCATTAGTGGCCGAAGCTGCAGGAGTCTGAGGGCAGATTCATCTGTAGCTGTAGCTGCTGCTACTGTAGCTGCTGCTGTAGCTAATGTAGCTGCTGTTGCTGTAGCTAATGTAGCTGCTGCTGTAGCTAATGTAGCTGCTGCTGCTGTAGCTAATGTAGCTGTAGCTGCTGCTGTAGCTGCTACTGCTGTAGCTGCTGCTGTAGCTGCTGCTGCTGTAGCTAATGTAGCTGCTGCTGTAGCTAATGTAGCTGCTGCTGCTGTAGCTAATGTAGCTGTAGCTGCTGCTGTAGCTGCTACTGCTGTAGCTGCTGCTGTAGCTGCTACTGCTGTAGCTGCTGCTGCTGTAGCTAATGTAGCTGCTGCTGCTAATGTAGCTGCTGCTGCTGTAGCTGCTAATGTAGCTGCTGTAGCTAATGTAGCTGCTGCTACTGTAGCTGCTGTAGCTAATGTAGCTGTAGCTGCTGCTGTAGCTAATGTAGCTGCTGCTGCTGTAGCTAATGTAGCTGCTGCTGCTGTAGCTGCTGCTGTAGCTGCTGTAGCTAATGTATCTGCTGCTGCTGCTGTAGCTGCTGCTCTAATGACCTGAACCCCAAACATCATCCCGCCCTTCAGGATGTTTTGAATCCTCCTCCTCCAGACGTGTCAGATCAGCAGAGAGACCGAATCGTCTCTGAGATGATCAATAGTCGCAGACAGGCAGAGGAACGGGCCCAGAGTGTGTTGCTAAATGAGGGCGCGTGCTTTTATCAGCGTGCATCCTGCTCGTCTATCACTGAAGACGCTACAGGCTAAGAACAACAAAGGCCACAATAGAGAAATGATGAGCTCAGTAATTAGAATCCCGGCGCCGTGAAACTCTAATGCAATTACACAGTTGTTTCTGCAACAAAAAAACAACAAGAGGATTAAAGTTTCAATGACTCATTTGCAAAGATGAGCAATAAAGCCGTCCGCAGCCACGTTATCGGGCTTAAAATGCAGAGTTCTTCATGCATTGTTAATAGGTGGGATATTAAACGTCACACGCGCGCGTTGCCGTTGCGGAGAACAGGAGGATTTATGGATTCAACACTCCGGCTGCGCGTCCGTTCCTCATCACGCAAGCTAACTCCGAAATCTCCCCTGGAATGAGCGCGTTTACAAGTCAAATCAATGTAAATATCAACGCGCCTCCGTCCTCCCCGTTTGCCCACCAGCATCGAGCCGTTTGTCCTCCGGCTCTCTGCATATATGGACATTCCTATTCCATAGGCATTCCCAGCGTTCCCAATATTGGATGCAATAACATGTTCTCTTGGACAGCAGCTTCTCCTGCGTTAGCAGCTTTATTCTCGGAGTAAATAACGACACTTTTACAGCCGAGCAATCTTTACGGACAATCAAAAATAAGCGTGCGCACTTGAGTCTCATTTTAAACTCTCCTCTCTGTCCCATTAAATATTGAAGTGTCTCTCAGAGTAATAAAGTTTGGATTGATTGGGAGTTCGGAAGCCTGCAGCGCAGCCAGATGAAATTGCGAGTCAAAGAAATCGGAGGACACATTTTTCAGTTCACAAACAGCACATGTGTATTTTAGGGGGGGGGGGGGGTTGGACAACTTTATTGGTCTTCTGGAAAATGGTAGAAATTCTTTTAATCCCCAAATTGTGTTCAAGCTCCCAAAGTTTCACGGTTCGTTGGCGCCCCCTGGCGGCGGGAGTCTGTAAGTGAGCCGTGAGATCAGGACAGAATTGGATTAGCGCCCTTGTGGGGACCGCGGCTCCGGTCTTCTCCGCTTAGAAGATGGAGGAGCTTATTATTATTTGTTAATTGTGTCTTTATTAACCAGGGCGAGAACAGATGCTGTTTGTGGGGGAAGATTAGTGGTGACACGAGTCGACGTTGAGGGACGAGTAGAAGAAGAACAAAAACCAGAACGTGGCTCTGACCCCTGCTGGAGTGTCGGTGGTCCTGGAAGTCCAGTTCATGGGTTCTGTTCCACAACAGACGGGGGACGACTCAGAGGAACGAGTGGAACACGCGAGTCTTCAGACTTCGGCTTTGGGGGACGCGCCGAGTCACTTTGGACACTTTCCAAGTCTTTGAGTCCCCTCCAGGGTCAAAGAGCGGGAGCGGCGTTCTGATGGTCCCGGTGCTCCCGCGGAGGCTCCAGCAGCCGGGGGAATAGCGGCGGGCGACCTCCACGTCGACCACGTACTGAGCGGGCGCCCGCCGAGACACTCGGACCTCGATGAGCGAGAAGGTGAAGCCGCAGGTGTGGCGAGAGACGGCGCGGAACAGGGACTCCCCCGGCCTCACGGACACGCCCCTCTCCCAGACCAGCCCCGCCTCCTCGGACACGCCCATCCCGCTGAGGTTGCAGAGGGCGAGGAGACACGCGTCCTCCAGGCGCTCCTCGGCGGGGACGCGGAGGAGGACGGCGACGAGGCGCGGAACGGCGCCGCGGCGCAGCAGCAGCTCCTGCAGCTCCGCTACAGAGGAGAAAGGCGGTCACGTGACCTTACCCGGCGACGCCCAGCTCAAGGTCACATGACCTGACCCGGGGCTCCAGGAAGCCCCGCGGCTACTCACGGCTGTCGCGGCACATGCGCGAGGCGGCTCTGGCGGCGTGATGCAGCAGCTCCGGGTCCGTGCTCGTCAGCAGCGCCAGCACGGCCGGGACCAGACCGGCGTCGCCAAAACCTCCACGGACGGCGGCTGAGACGCAGACAAGCGGGTGACTGCACAGTGGGGGGGGGGGGGGACACGAGGACCGGCGAACAACTCACGTTCTTTGGCGAGTTCGGCCACCAGTTTAGCGGTGAGCGGCGCCAGAGGTCCACGCCGCCTCAGGGACAGCGCCAGGATGGGCAGAACCCCGGAGACCACCACCTGCTCAGGGGCACCTTCGGCTGGACACAGGGAAAGAGGCGTTCAGGGGCAGGCGCTCCTGATCCCCTCTCAGGGGACCCTCTGGAGCGGGCCTCGAGCCCAACACCTTTAGGTTAGCATAAACCTTTGGGTTAGCATAAACCCTTGGGTTAGCATAAAGCTTTAGGTTAGCATAAATCTTTAGGTTAGCATAAACCTTGGGTTAGCATAAAGCTTTAGGTTAGCATAAACCAGAATTATATTTAAATGATATTTAAAGCCGTAAACACTTTGCAATTGAAAGGATGGAAGCCGCGAGGATCAGGAGGCCCCCCGTTCCGGCATCAACGCTCCGGAACGTGACTGCGGATCAGAGACGCAGCTTAGCGAAGCGCGCGCGCACGTGACGAGCGCGGGACTGACTCTTGTCCTCGATGCTGCTCAGGACCGTCTTCAGATGCGGCTCCAGCTCGTCCTCCACCGGCTCCACGCCGAGGACGCGGATGGCGCCCAGGGCCTCGTTGAGGCGCTCTGCGGGAGGAGCACAGGCGTGCGCGTGCGCGTGCACGTGCGGCGTGCTCAGCACCATCCTGCACAGGTGCTTCACGCCTTCCTTCCCTGGCCTCCAGCTGGTGCCGCGTCCTCCCCGGCTAATGCACAACAAATCCTCCCTAAGTCTCGGAGCGTCGGGCATTAGCGCGAGGCCGACGGGAAATCTCCCACAATGCCTTTCAGCTGGCGGATCATCTGGTACAGGAAAGACGTCGGCACAAGTTTTCCACCTTCAGTATTTTATTTGTTCCCGATTCCGATGCCACACCGAAGAATACACCGTAAACATGATTTTTAGGGAGCGCCGGGACATTTCCGGGGACAGGAAGCAGCTCGTTAGCTTCCCTCCTTTAAAGCTCGTTAGTATAAAATATGCCAGTAAAAACCCCCCCCAGGGCGGAGTTCAGACGCTCCCGGCGGCGCCGAGGCCGCTGGAGACGGTCTCGTATCCCAGAGACACCAGGGTCAGAACGTTACTGTCCGTGCCGGCGGGCTGGTCCACGGCGGCGCCGGCCCGCTGCACCTTCTTCCGGGCCTTGCTGCGGCCCTTCCGCCCGGAGAAGCCCTCTTCCCGCTCGCTCCCTCCTCCGAACCCTTTGCGCGACCCGTCGCCCTCGGCCGGGGGGGCTCTGCGCGGGCGCCGGCGTGCGCGCCGCATCGACAGAGCAGAATCCGCCTGATCCGAGGCCGCCGCTCCGGACAGGATCCGGATCTGCTGCTCGATCACCATGACGATCATGTCCAGAGCGGCGTCCAGCATTCCCAGCCCGAGCCCGTGCGTCACGTTGTCGAAGGAGCTGCTGTTGAGCGGGTCCTTGAAGCAGCGTCTCATGTCCTCCAGGTGGTTCCTGAAAGAGCAGACGGCCCGGTTACCCCTCAGGCGCCGACGCCCCCGGAACCTCGGGCTCCCCGGGACCCCGAACAGGCGCCGAAGCCGCCGCGTTCCTACCTGGTCTCGATAATCTTGGACCAGTGCTGGACCGTGTTTATCTCGGGGATGAGCTGCTTCGCCATGTTGCCGTAGTCGATGTAGTCGTGTCCAAAGTCCTTCATGTCATCACACAGAGCCCTGGTGTCCCCTGCACACACACACACACACACACACACACACACACACACACACGCACACACACACACACACATTTAAAGCACCGGCCGTCGTGCTCTGGAGACGCGGCGCCAGGCCCGCAGCGGTCGGGTCACCTTCGGTCAGTTTGGAGAAGGAGGAGGACACGGACGTGGTGGTGCTGGGCTTGAGGCCCAGGACGCTGAGGGAGTCCAGGAGGGTCCTCTTGCTGGCCGGGCCCCGGCTGACCCGCGTGTAGGCGGCCAGGGAGCGCAGGGACATCTTCTCCGGAGCCTGCAGCCGTCGCTTGATCTCATCGTAGGAGATGAGATGCTTCCCTGGCGGCGAGGACGAGGTTAGCGCGGAGCCGTCGTTCGAACACCAACACGCACCAACTTACGGGCTTTGGACCCCTTCATGTTGGGGTCCAGGAGCGAAGACACCTCCGCGAAGGGCATGTGATCCGTGGACCCCGAGTCCGGCGGCAGGTCCTGGTTCTGGGGCAGATTCTCCGTCTGGCTCGGTACAGAATTCTGCATCATGTGTGTCGGTAAGGGCTGCGTCCCCCCCTGGTTCTGGTCTATCTGGGCCTGGCTTTGGGGGACAATTATGGTGTTTTCCGACAGACCCTGGAGGCCCATTCCCCCCTGCGGAGAATTCCCCGCTTGGTCCGAGGACACCTGGAAAATCCCCATGACTGGTTTCACGACGGTGAAGACCATGTTTCCCTGAGCGTCCAGACCCATCACCCTGGTACCGGCGTCCATGTCCCCCTGGTGGGTCCTTCACGGTGGATGGGATGGATCACTCCTGGGAACGCCGATCTGGGAATAAAAACACAAAAAGCACTTTTAGTTAAAGCATCACTTTTGTCAGCTGGTGGAAAATCAACCGTGTTGTTAAACGTAGCTTTCAAAAGGAAACTGTATGAATAAGAGGGGGAAAATATTGTGTTAAATTGTGTGTTAATCTGGTCAGAGTTGTGGAAAGTTGTGAATTCAACTGTTCGTAAACTTTAGGTAAAACTAGTTAAAGTTGTGCTTTTAATAAAACACATTTTTATTGCGTAAATGTAGTGGAAAACGCGTTGAATTCCAGTATTAAATTCTGGTAAAGTCCGGAATGAAGGCAGATAAAGTCGTGCTAACTAACAACAACATGGCGGCCACGCGGAGGAAAAACTCGCTTTTAAGCCCTAAAATCGCGCTAAATGACAGAGATTAATGCTCCAAGCTTCTGCCGGCGGTACGAGGCAACTTTGGCCGAGCGTGAGGGCAACAAGTGACGGCGTCAGACCCACCGAATGACGGGCTGCTCCGTCCTAAAGCGCCACTGATCCTGGACCGGTCCGGGGCGACCAGAGCGACATTTTCCCTCCTTCTCCGCGGTCGCCTCGGCAGGTTGCAAATCAGCCATGTGTGCCGCAGAGAAAATCCCTCCGCCCATTGGTCAGCTTGCACATCAATCAACCGTACTAGGATTCTCATTGGACACAAAAGCTGCTTGTTGAATAAGGGGCGGGGTTTGTTGTCCAGAAGGCGGGCTTTGTATTAAACGGGAAACTAAATTCAACGCGATCGGATTTAAGTTAAATTGTACTATACTTTATAACTATACACACTGCAAGAATTTATAGTGCACTTAATGTACCAATATTTTGAATATCTTACTTTCCAGATCTGACCTTAAAAATGTTGAATTCTGACAGAATCAGGAACACTCTGTCCAGAACATTTAATTATAATGGTGTGGTGTGTCTATAGATGTTTTTAAGACAAGTTAAAACTGTTAAAGGAATAAAATCTGTAAACTTATGTTCACTTTGCGCTCTCTGAGGGAAGATGTACAGTATAACACGAGAGATGATTTTTTCCGAGCTTATTTGAGAGCATCCATCTGTGGACACGCCCCCTCTAGCGGACAGCTGCTGTATTACACACCTACAGCTTTTCTCGTTTCTGTCACGTTTCTTTCGAATGAATTGACCTGAATTCTGATGACAAAATACAGCAATTTTACACTTATGCCATCCAAATTTATTTTGGGTCCAAATTAAAAAATAAAATGTACAAAATAAATTGTAGAAAGTTGAAAATCATACCAGAAAAGGTAACAATTAAATAACTCTTAAAAATACAGCAAAACATCTGGAAAAGCAGATGTCTGTACAGACACAAACATGATAAAGGACTCTTGTGCTTTTAAGAGCAGACCCAAGGTGCAAGAGAAGATAAAATCAGCTTGGATTTGATGGACAGCTGGACTTCTTTAGGATTGCTGCAGACGTTTCAGCTCCGAACAGAAGCAGCCTTTCAGACGCCAGGTGAAAAGGACCCCAAAAGATGTTCAGACGTCTTCAATTCCAAGCACTCCAGGCATTTTAGCTTCCATGTAAACACGATCAACATCACCAGCTTTGACTGCAACATCACAAGTGCTGAAACAACATGACAGCAGGTTGCTACCTGACCATTAGCCCTCGCTTCCCCTTTGTCCAATAAAACCTCGTGTTTCAGACTCATTAGCTTTCCATTCTTTAGCTTTGACCTTCGTCTCTATGAGCCACATTCCCTCCAGCGCCGCCTTCACAGTGAGATTAAGAACCAGACGTGGTAACGACAGAAGGTCAGCGCCCATCGCTGTCCACAACAAAGCACAGAAAACAAGCGCACGGAGGCGTCGAGTGCCACTCGTAGGGCATGAAACTCTAAACATCAGCCACTGAGGGAGGGGGCGTCTGGGGGCGCTTGGCTCTCCAGCCGGAGGATCAGCTGGTGCGGCGCGTTGGTGCTCAGTGACGGCTCAGTGTCGCCGTGCACGCTGGCTGCTGTTGCCCGTGTTGTTGATGTAGAGGAGGGGCTGGGGCTGTCGCAGGTGGGACCCCCTCTTGTTCAGGTGGGCTGTTGAAGAGTCCGCGTGGAAGCCTGTGCAAAGAGGTGGCAAACAAAGGTCCGGTATTAGAGTCGGGGGAGGACACACCTGCAGGGCGGAAACATCACCTGTCGGCTGGCTGACGAGGGGCGCCCTGACTTTGGGGATGGGGGGGACGGCTCTGTACTGGTGGCGGTGCACAGGGGCCTGCCTGTTAATGTGGAGGTGGGGGTCTGAGGTGCTGTCCAGGGGACGGAACCGCTGAGCTGCGGCCGTCTTGCTTTGAGGAAGCTGCGAGAGAGAAAAGGAAGAAAATCCAATGATTCAAATACTGAGGAACCTCTGCTTACGGAATTATTGGTTCCGGAACCTGAAAATTACGTAAGTAGAGACGCGTTTTCCATGTAAATGCCCTAATCCGTTCCAAGCGGCGTTCCAAAACATGTAACAAATACATGTTACAATTAGATTACCGCTCAATAAATGTAGGAATTCAGGCTTCTCCAGGAACAAAATCAACATTATTACAGGCTAATCTTACGTTAGCGTCACTACTAGCAACGAACGTTAACACTTGTGGCAACACCGCCACCTAATGGACAAACATACGAACACCCACAACAAATAAAAGTGAAACAGAAACTTACTGCCTGACCCGTGACTTCAAAAGAGCGTGAGCGCCTCTTCTTGCGGCGAGTCTCAAAGTCGTTTTCGCGGGGCGTCTGGTTCTTGGTGGTGACCTGGCGCTGGTGTGGGCGTGTCCAGGTGGCCTGCAGGTTGGGCCCCTCCCCGGTGCTGCTGGACAGGTTGTCGTCGGAGGTGGCGTGTCTGAGCTCGGGGCGCTGCACGGGCAAACCTCTGCGTGGCGCCTCCGTCAGGGAGAGGGTGCTCTTCTGCTTCTTGGGGTCCAGCGGGGAAGGGGGCGGGGCTAGCCGCAGAGCCTCCACCTCCAGGGCTTTGGAACGCCGACGGGCTGCTTTGACCACGATGTTCTGGACCCCCTTCGAGATCTGCCGTCGCTCTGTGGGGGCACAGTTTTACCTTCCTTTCTTCTTCTACTAAAACAGGCGCCGGTCGCTGCTGACGGACGGACGGATCTCACCTGTTCGGGACAGGAGGACGTCGGCTCCCGCCTCGCTGCTCTCGGGCGAGGAGTCCAGGTGGCTGCTGACGCTGTGGCTCAGGTGAGCGCAGGTGACGGAGGCATCGGGGAGCAGCGGCTGCAGCTGCAAACATCAGGCGCACAACGTCAGGCCCTCGCTTTGGTTCAAGGTCGCGTTGAAAGGTGTTTTTAATGGTGTGGAGGACCCGTTTTGGACCCGTGACTCTTCTACTCAGACGAGGAGCTCAGACTCGAGAGTTCTCGTCCGTCTCCGTTGCTTCACAACCCACAGAGGACAAACGTTGACCATAGCAACCACGCTGTGGGCGTGGCCTCCAGGGGTGTGAAACCTCACCTCTCTGCTGCCCTTTCCATTGATGTGGATGGGAGGTGGCGTCACCACGGTGCGGTTTCTCATCTGCCTGGCGTGAGGACTGTTCTTAAAGACCCTGTTGTTGTCTCTGAGGCGTGGGGAGAGAAGAGGACTTTAATACGGACGTGTGGTGAGGACGGAGTCTCAATGTGCACTTACAGCTCAGGCTCGGGGAGAATGGGGGGCAGAGTGTGTCGGCGGGCTTTGATCTGAGCCCGTCTGTTGTCAGAGGACGCGTTTCGCACGCTCTCCTGATCCGAGTCCACCTCCTGCACGTTGTCCCGGCCGTGACCGTGCAGGGAGATCTTGGGGAGGGAGCCGTCCTGGACAGAGCACCGGGGAGGTGAGGACGACAGGATTCGCCGCCGAGGAGGTGCGCTCAACTATACCTGGACGGTTTGTCTGCTGGTCACTTTATCCAGGGCCACGGCTCGTTCCAGCTTCCTTTCGTCCAGCTCCCTCATGTAGACGTCGTACAACTCCTGCAGGCGCGGGGGGACTAAGAGTCTGTGATCTGCAACACAGACCAGAACATGGAATTAGTGGAATAAGCTCCGATCCCAGAGGAAGACTCCCGGCACCACCACAACCGTACGCAGGTGTACTCCGGGTCTGCCAGCAGGGGGCGCGTGTGTCTCTGGAAGACGTGGAGGCCAGCAGGGACTCACCGTCCATGAACTGCCTCTGCTGCTGGATGATCTCGTCGCACAGGTGTCGGTGCTGCTCGAAGCGCTGCACCACGAGGTTCTTCTGCCGGATGACGCTGTCCCTCAGCAGCGCGTGCGACTGCATCTCCGTGTTCTCCATCTCCAGCTCGTGGACCTTGCAGAGCAGACCCAGGACCTCGCGCTGCTCGTCGGAGCTCCCCGCCGGCCTGCAGCAGCTCCTCCAGGCGCCGGGCCTGATCCCGCAGCTCCAAGAACCTGCGCTCCAGCAGCACCTGTGGGGGGGGGGGGACGGTGGAATGAAGGCTGGAAGGAAAGAACCTTTTCCAGCTTTACTACGAACGCTGATCAACACCTTCTGCCTCTGAAGTTTCTTCTGTTCCGCCGTGAGCGTGACCAGAGCTTCCCGGGCCAGCCTCACTTCCTGGGACTCGTTGCTGTCTGGAGGAGACTCTGGGGAATCAGAGTCCTTCTCGCTTTCATCCTTCTTCAGACTCTCCTTCTTCCGCTCCGCCTGCCACTTCCTCCTGTGCTTACTCTGCTCCTGCTCCCAGCTGGGTTGGAAACACGGCAACAGATCAGAACAGGAGCATTCCTGGCTTCTACCTTCCATCTTGGTTCTGAGATTTCTACATTTGAAATGAAATGAACTGACTCTGCGATGGTCAGCAGGTGTTTGGAGGTGTCGATCTGGATCTCCATGCTGCTGTTCTCCAGCTCCAGGAGGCTCCTCCTGATCACCATCTGCTGGCGGAAGGCGTCCAGGAGCTGCTCCCTCAGCTGATCCGTCTCTGCTCGGCTCTGCTGGCTGGAGTGGGCCTGGACCTCCGCTGGAAAGAGCAGGAGCCGAGTGAGATAACGCTTCGCTTCACTCTCTGAACTCCTGAAGGCCAAACTTCACCCTGGACGTGGCGGATGTCAGCCCGCTCCGAGGTGAGCTGGCGGCTCGACTGATCTGCGATCTTCTTCTTGAGCCGCTGGACTTCGCAGCGCAGGTCTGAGATGATGTTGGTGTACTGAGCGATGTGATACGACACGTTCACCAGGTTCTTCTTCACCTGGTGCGGAAAGAACAGAGTTGTTGCTCTTTGCTGTCATATTTCCGGCACAGACCCGGAACGCGCTTCACCGCCATACCCGTGTTCGGATGTTTTTGGCACGGTCGGCGTACGTCAGCGTGTTCCGAGACTCCTCGAAGGCGACGGAAGCGGGACTGATGTGAGCGATCATGACCGTCCTGCTGTTGCCGCCCAGGGAGTCCTGTCAGCCCAAAACGTTCCATAATTAGGAGGAGCTGAAGGACCCGGAGCCACGTGAGGGATCCGATACCATACCTTCAGCAGACGGGTCAGCTTGCTGTCTCTGTAGTTGACGTACTTGGCGCCGTTTTTGTCACTCAGAGCGTTGATGCAGTTGCCCAGCGCCAGGAGGGAGCGGTTAATGTGGGCCCCCTCCTTCAACCGCTGCCCTCTGTTCTGAGTCTGACAGAACAAGAGTGCAATTACAGCACATGAGGGTAGATTTATGATGCAAATCAATTAAAAACACTCGCATAAACTGTCTGAATAAATCGATGAATGATATGTTATTGGAGAAAAGTGAATCCCATCCTGTTTAATTTCCACTGTCGTCCAGAAGGGGGCGCCATCTTGCAGGATGACTCCACTAAATAGACTTTTAAGCAAGCACCTGCTCTAAAGAGGCAGACAGCTTGTTCCCTGTGGCCTCATTCTACAAACAAGTCCCTCTCCCGCTCAGCTCAGTAACTAACGGAGGCCTCGTGTCCTTTCTAACAACAGAATGGCTGCGAGCCTCTTCAGAAGGTCAGTACGTGCACGTGATGTTTGCACGATGTGCACAGGGCCACGTTGAGAGTGGCGACCATGACGAAACCATTTATCTGATCCTAATTACATTTGCGTCATAAGCTGCAACATGTTTTTATGGATAAAGTATTCATTAGCATTTAAGCATATTTTACTTACAGGAAGTGACTTTAAATGTATTAAAATCAAGACATCTGAAGGTCAAAATCAGCCAAGTTTCCCTCCTAAAATGACCTTGAGAATGACCAGAATAACGTCTAAATGTGCCCTGAGCATCAAACGTGGAGAGTAATAACCCCTAGCCTTTTACTCAGCCCCTGATGACACCACGCACCTGGGCCGCACGCTCAGAACCCGCCAGGTCGATCATGAAGAGGCGTGCGAAGCGGACCTCCTGCAGGACGTCGCGGCAGCGGCTCTGCTGCCTGACGGCCACCTGCAGCACGGCGTGGGAGCGCGACGACGTCCGGTTGGCGGCCGTGGGCTCCTGCGTGCGCTGCTTGTTGCCCTTCACCAGCAGCTCCATGATCTGAAACGGACAGACGGAGGGACGGTCGCTCCTCAGACGTGCTCCGCTCAAGATTCCGGAACGGCGTCGCTAACGCTGCGGCGTGACTGGGACCAACCTCTTGTGCGTTAATGGTGGACACTTCTGTGATGCCGGCGACTTGAATCACTCCTTTAGAGTCTTCCCTCAGGTCCAAGAAGCCCGAGGACGGGTTCAGCAGGTCGCGGATCATCTCGTTGTAAATCTAAAAGACACAAAAACAGGGTTGTTAGCGGCCGGCGTTGACACGCTTCCGTGTTGTGGGTTATCTGAGCCTGGGGTGATTTCTCCGGACCGACGTCAGGAGCAGCTAAAGCCTCACTGAAGGTCAGCCCAGAGAAGAGCAGGAAAGAAAGCGGGTGCCCAGGGCCGCCGGAGCTCCAGGTCCTATTGTTCCTGCCGTCACCTCCGACTGGCAGCATTCATCGCCTCTGAAAGGCGGATGTTCGTCTCGTTATTCAGGGTGAAATTCAAGGCCAGAGGCACAGAATCGGCTTCTCACGGTCGTCTCCTTATTCACTTATTCCTGATCGCAGGTTTTACAGCCGCGCTGAACCCCACGCATCGGGCACAAAAGACAGCAAAACAGCACGTTATTACTCATATCAGATGGACGAGACAGGAAGTGGCCGTTTGCCTTTAAATGGGCGCCGGCTGAGGGAGCAGATGTGTAAACAGGCAATAAAAATGGCATTTAGCCTCTGGCCCTGTGGCAGGTGCAGCAGATTGTTCCCTGGAAACAGCAAACACATACATCACATGCAGATTCATGCCCAGAGTTCAGTACAGGTCAGAGTACATCCAGGCTCCTTTCAATAGGGCTGCCCCCCCCACTCCCCTCCGCCCACAGGCCCAATAAAGTGCGATTCCTCAATAGGGTTGTCAATCCAAGAATAATGCCAGTGCTCAACGCTGACAGCACAACAGCTAATTTCAGAGCTTTATGCAGCGTCTGGGCAGGACAAATGTGTGTGCTGCTCTCAGGGGCCTTTCAGAGGACATGAGCACCACGCTGCCACTTTCATATGAGAAACCTCCCTTTTGCTCAGGTTCTAAGCCACTCAAGAAGAAACAGGCTGGAGGCTCGGAGTCTTCGTGCTCCCTCATCAGCTTCCATCACAACACAATATGACAACAATGTGGACAAAGTGTGGTGGGACCGGTGACCGACCTCCAGGTAGGACATGGAGACACTGTAGAGCATGTCGTCGCTGGTCTCCTCGATGGCACGGAACAGGTCGTTCAGAGTTCGCACGTAGATGCCCGGTTCCTTGTCCGTCCCCAACATTGTGTACGTCTTCCCACAACCTGCAAGCGCACAATTCAACACAGGCGGAACAGAATCAGGCTGTTGTGCAGCGTGTCGTCACAGGTCTGAGGGTCCTGGGTGAGGAGTCACTCCCATCTACACACCTGTGGGGCCGTAGGCGAAGACGGTGGCATTGTAGCCCGATATGAGGCCCTCGATCAGCCCTTTGGTGGTTGCCCTGTACACCTCCGCCTGCACACAGACAATAACACACTGATGAAGAGAAACGAACCAGGGGTTTCTGATCCGAACCGTTCCTCCCCACTGACCTGACTGGCCAAATAGTCGAACGCCACGTCAAACATGTAGGTCTTCTCCCTGGAGCGGTTGGCACGCAGGATGTCGTCCGGGTCCTCCAGGGGGTCCATGAGAATCACCATCTGATGGCAGACACAGCAGCAAGGACGGAGTTTAGATTATTCTTGAGAGCCATTATTAAACGCCGGCCCCGTTCCAGCTTTATGAGACAAGAAACTGTCACATTAGGATGGATTAAGTTGTCAGTCAGCACTAATTCGTTTAGCTTTTCAATAGCAACATTAGAAATGCTAATTAGGCTGAAGTGTGACAGTCACGCACGTCCACGTGTGCACGCCACATATGGTTAGAGGGGAGGATGCTGCTGTCAGACGAAGTCATGTGACGCAGCGCTCCAAAAGAAAAATGGAGGCTTTTCAACAGAAACACAACAAGAGCACAAAGCTGTTGACGACCCAGTGAGTCAGAGCGGCTGCAGCCAGCCCGGCGGCCTCTTCCAGCCCTGTGGGCGTCTGCTGCCATGCACTTGGCAGCGTCCTCATAACAGAGACAGCAACGATGCCCAGAAGCCCCTGGAGGGGGCTTCAAATCCGCGTCCTCGGGCCGCGTTGGGCCGCGGGGCCGGGAGTCCTCGGGCCTGAGACTCTGGAGCACCCACCTTGTTTGATGACTGGGCCACTTACTTTGAAGCCTCTCGATTGAAATTCAAGAGGTGATGAGGAGGGAGGATGGGGGGAGAGTGTGTGTGTGTGTGTGGGGGGGGGGGGGCAGACATCAACACCGGTACTTGTTGTCCTCCACATTTCCTCTTTACTTCTTCCCCCTAACTGATCAGTTAAAGTCACTGACACGGACACAGTGTCTTCTGTTCAGACCAGGACCTGAGGACCTGAGGACCTGAGGACCTGAGGACCTGGGGGCTGACCTGAGGACCTGATGGCTGACCTGAGGAACTGAGGGCTGACCTGAGGACCTGGGGGCCGACCTGAGGACCTGATGGCCGACCTGAGGACCTGAGGACCTGGGGGCTGACCTGAGGACCTGAGGAACTGAGGACCTGGGGGTCGACCAGAGGACCTGAGGACCTGGGGGCCTGAACTGGAACTTCTTTTATTTCTAATCCTTGTTTTATTGTCAGAACTGTGGGTAGCAGCTGCTGACTGGACACGATCTGCCTGTGCGTGAAGGCTACGTGCTACTCCATGCATAGATAGTGATAGTGCACGTGGAAAGAGCTGACGTGCACGCCTCAACGCTCCACCAACCTGCCTGAAAAGCAGGTGCTGAATTGTGTGTGCATCCATGCACAGTGGTGCGTGTGCTCATGGGACCACATTAAAGGCCAAAGGTGTTGATAACACCTCTCCTTCATCTGACATCTGTCCTCCAGTTACACCTCCGTCTGCCCCAGCTCCATCCCATAATGTCTGAGCACAGCAGCTGCTGCCTGGGTGAATTCTATACAGTCTTGCTGCAGCAGATTGAATGTCTGGACACGCTGGAAGCATCTGAGAGGCATCAGAGTGCACGAAGGTGCTCTGATGGGCAGGACTGAGCACGCTCCAGACTAAAGCGCCCCCGTCGGGAGGAGCGCTGCTCTCGAGTGCGGCATCACGTTATCCAAGAGCACCGTGACCTTTGACCTGTCAAACCCACGGGGTCCAAGCGGACGAGTGTCGTGTCTTTCTGAGAACTCACACATCGAAGGTCGTAGCGAGCTTCACCTCCAACATCTAAATCAGCACCTCCTGGAGCCTGCAGGACCCCCACCATGACAATAAAACCTCTCCTCCTCCTCCTCCGTCTCACCTCTGACAAACGTGTCCTCAGATGTACCCTAACATGTCCACCATGACCTTCAGAAGGGGACTCTGTGATCACCAAGCCTGGGGCAGGTCGGCTCAGACTTTCACCAGCAGGCTCACCTGAGGACCTGAGGACCTGAGGACCTGGGGGCTGGCCTGAGGGCCAACCTGAGGACCGGCCTGAGGACCTGAGGACAGAGGCCCCAAAAAACCACAAACTCCTTCATACATAATAACAATAAATCCATTTTTGTGACATCGTCCTTCTGCTGCAGCCGCGGAGACACGCGAACACGAGGCGGCTGGACCACGAGGACCACGAGGACCACGAGGACTGAATGTCCCAGGACGCCATCAGCGGGGGTGATTCTAATGATGCTAACCCTGTGTTAGCACACACCAGCAGCCACGGGAACAACAACTCAAACAAAGAGCCCTGAAATATTCATGCGCTGGCAGAGATCAGCCAAAGTCAAACAGCAGCTTGCTGGTGCACCGCCCTGACCCCGGCCCGGGCGCCGTGTTCTCTGATCAACGAGTCGTGAGGATCCATTAGACCCAGCGTGGATCCATAATTCAACACCTGGACGTGTTGGCGGCTCAAACGCCGCCGCCTGGCGTCAGACAGCAGGAGTCAGCCTGGCAAAGGTCCGGAGCTTCGTCTTCATGGCTCGGAGCCGTCATCAGACCCAACGCTTGTCTTCATTTAGCAGGTCCAACCAAGCCATCAGGAGGGTGGCGTCCTCCCTCAGCGGCTCACCTCTGCAGACGCTCGCGTCTCCACGCGACATTCCTCGTTGCCATGGGGGCCAGTTAGACGAACCCTTGTTGTTGTGTTGCTCATATTTTTGGTACGACAACAGCAACCATACGATGGGACTCTTGTCCTTCCTGTGGACATCGTCACCTTATCTTTAGGTTGCACGGGGACGGAGCCTTTTGACAGGTTACCGTGACGACCTTTGAGAGTCAACCGGGACGGTCGCAGCTGGTTATGGGATGGAAAACCTCCGAGCTGCCCTCTCTGCACCCCGACAATGGCCTTGGATATCAGGTTCCAGGGCCCCAGTGGCTGGAGCAGCGTGTTGCATCACAGGGTACGTGACACAGGTGAGACAGGTGAGACAGGTGAGACAGGTGAGACGGGTGAGACGGGTGAGACGGGTGAGACGGGTGAGACAGGTGAGACAGGTGAGACAGGTGAGACGGGTGAGACGGGTGAGACAGGTGAGACGGGTGAGACAGGTGAGACAGGTGATGCAGGTGAGACAGGTGACACAGGTGAGACGGGTGAGACGGGTGAGACAGGTGAGACAGGTGAGACAGGTGATGCAGGTGAGACAGGTGAGACAGGTGACACAGGTGATACGGGTGAGACGGGTGAGACAGGTGATGCAGGTGACACAGGTGAGACAGGTGAGACAGGTGAGACAGGTGAGACGGGTGAGACGGGTGAGACAGGTGACACAGGTGACACAGGGTGCCTGAGAGAAAGTTCTGCTGCAGTTCATTCCAGATCACAACAGTCAGACACACGTGATGAATCCAGTTTGTCTTTTATCCCTCCTGCCTTTGATCTTTATCGCAGCCTTCAACGGGAATTTTAACTTTGCCGTATTATTTCCAATAATTCCCACTGAGCTCAGAAATGTCTTTTATGCCAGTGTGAGATTATAAAGGTCAAGCCTTTAAGTTAGATTAAGCAGCTAAGCGAACCTGAATGTCTGGCTGCAGGACGGGAACAAAGGATCAAAGAAAAACGGTCTTTTTCCAGGTGTGACAATAAAACGTGGTTCATCCTTCACCTGCATTTAGAGGGAACAAACCTGCCACTGTCACTAAAGGACACACGGGCCCTCAGAGGAAGCAACAACTCGGCACGATCGGGAGTTTTCCATGTTTGCTAAAGGTCAGAGGTCACCTGGAGGCCAGAGCCCATCGGTGATAACACCGATTAGCATTAACCCTGACAACAACACACAGGCAAACACGAGAAGAATGAAGCAACACGGCTCTGTGGGGGTCTGGGGGTCTCTGCTTAGAATGTCCAGATGGGGTCAAGACCAGCAGCTCTGACCACCAGGACCACCAAGACCACCAGGACCACCAAGACCACCAAGACCACCATGTCCACCATGTCCACCAGGACCACCAAGACCACCATGTTGGCACAACATCGGCTCGTTAGCAGGCGGCCCTCGTTGGAGCTTCAAGCCAGACGAGCACAGCTGCTGAACTATAGTTCTTCGTCATCCTCCTGACATTGAGGTGTTTTGATGGCAGCTCTGCTAATCATGTTCAGTCTGCAAAGGTACTGGGCCCAAAGATGCTGTTAAAATGGCAGCAACACCTTCAAAATACTTGGTTTTGTCCAACCAACAATCGCCCACCAAGAACACCGATAATTACACAGCGTCCTTTGTCACCGCCATAATGGGGGGGCTGGGGGGGGGGGTTACCAAGAAATCATGAAAGAGCTCTGAGAAGGAGGCAGCAGGACTCTAGTGTTGCACACATTTAGAACAATGTCAAGTCCCCCCCCCACGGTTAACGACATCAGTTATATACAACAGGCTGTTTTCAAGTACGAGTCGATTCTCTCCTTCAGATGTGTGTGTGTGTGTGTGTGTGTGTGGGGGGGGGGGGGGGGGGGGGGGGGGGCTTCTGTGGGGAGTGAAAGAGCAGCTGATTTTGGGGTTTTTTAGCGTTTGTGTTTCCAATCACCATTGTGCTCGTTAGGTCGGTCTATTTACTGTCTGACAGGGAAGCCACATCCAGATGACCTTTTCTGTGCTGTCGGGGGGGTCGAACCTGACTGGGATCCCTGACTGGGATCCCTGACTGGGATCCCTGATTGGGATCGAGCTTGGAGGGGTGACAGGTATCCCTCCACCCTCCACCCGCCACCAAGCAAACAACAGCATGTTGTGAGTGAAGAGCTGCAGCAACAGAAGGGCCCTCAGAGATCTGCTCCCTCTGCTTCCCTGAAACCTGACTGACACACAAACAAACACACACACACGCGCACACACACGCACACGCACACACGCACACACACACACACACACACACTCTTGGCTCATTCCCAGTGTTTGTCTGCCTGTTTCATATGCTCAGGAAAGTGGTTAATCTTTCCTTCCTGCCAGCAGCCTGTTAATGGCGCTCGTGTCGTCGGGGGGGGGGGGACGTTGTCCTCTTGATTGGTTAAATGGGAGAAGAGCATCTTAATGCTGGTGTAAATGGGGACACATTAGTCCCACCTTTAATCAGGACAGAACACCGTGTGATGATGTCACATCTGCCGCCTCCTTTGTTCCGGTTGTTCTCAAAACAGGATGAGGGACGAATTCTAATCCTTCAGGTTCTCGGCTGTAATCCCGGAGGTTCGAGTGGGGGACGGAGCGTGGGTTAATAAAGGGTCGCTCCAGAGCCCCGTCTCCTTCAGGGGCTTTTACCCACACTTAAGACGCCAAGAGCAGGAGTGGAGCGGCGAGGAGGGTGTGGAGAGGGATCAGGGCGGCTCAGACGAACACAGAAGCCACCTCTTATGTCACTGCTGCTACCAGAGACAGGAGGGAGGCTCAGGAGGATCACAGAGAGTCACCTGGGGAGTCAGAGACCCGTCATCTCAGCCTCCGTCTGCTGGCCGCTCCCCGTTTCCTTTACCCTCCCTTCCTGCCCCCATCTGCCCCCGAGCTCGCCTGCATGTGGGCGTGTTTACCTGGAAGGGCAGAACTCCTGAGACGAGCTTATTCTGACCCCAGAGAGACGCCGTGACTCAGGAAAGACTGGCAAGTCGTCGCCCGGAACTAATTAGTCAGGAACAAATGAGCGATATCTCCCCAAACATGAGCCCTTGTCATCACATGATTCATTTAAAGGGACGACGGAGGCGGAGGAAACAAAGGTTTTATTCTGAGGGGACGGCAGGGCTGAAAGCCTGCAAGAATAAACCCAACACGGAATAACCACAACCTTGTCAAGCGTCTCCATGGAGACAAGGCTTCGCCATAAAACACTGCTGCCTGTGTGCAGCCGACGGCCCGAAACACGCCCAACAAGTTTGGAGAGCCGGGTCGGACGTGGAGACTCTCACCCGTCCAGTTAATAACGACCGGATTCTCCGATGCTACCGCCTGACTACGACGGTTCTCTCTCTCCCGCCACCCTCCACTCTGCAAAGAAATAGTTCCTCCAGACGTCTCAGTTGAGCCCGACCCAGACGAGGACAACACGGGCCCATTGATGGAAACGGGGGAGCGGCGCCGTGAGCTCTGTGGAAGGGTGAAGCCAGGTGGCGGGGGGTTTAACCTGGGCTAAGACCTGCCACCGGCTTAGAGCCGCCACACAAACCAGACGCGGGAAATCGGACTTATTTGGCCAAGTCCGTGGCCGCTCATGCTAATCTGTCTAAGCGCTACGTGCGGCCATATGCTCAGCTTGTCCGCGTCCGTCCACGCCTGCGTGTTCTGGATTTGTGGACCCGTTTTGGCGGCCTGGGATATTCCAACAGATCAGTGCCGACCTTCGCCTCCAGGGCGGCGTCGCCGTGACCTTCCCCTCGCTAACGCTAACTCTCTGTCTCAATAACAAGTGTGTTTTCCTACGCTGAGCCCTGCTAATCCTTTGTTGTGAAGCACCTGGTGAACCTGATATGACCCCGCAGGGATCACATAACGTGCACGTCGGGTTTCTGATTCCCCCGCTGAGAGAGTGCAGCAGGATTCTGGAGCAGAACCCGCGGGCCTCCGATAAAGACCCGCGAGCCGGTTGGGATGGAGACAGTAACAGAGCGGCGATGTGGGGGCTGCGTCAGCACTGGATCCACCCGCCTGCTGCTAATCCCCCGCGTCCAAGCCCATCTTAATGATGTCATCATCGGCAGAAGTGCTGATGTTCGGCTTTGAGGCCCGGCTTAATTCAATTACTAACCAACTGGGGGCTGGGGGGGGCGGCGGGGGGGGGCACCGGGGCTCAACTGGGGCTGCAGAGACGTCCCACGTGTGGTGGGAGGAGGAGCAGCCTCCCGCCCAGCAGGTCCGGGTCACCACCCGTTAGCACGCCGTCCCGTTTCTGCCTCTGTCCCATCGAAGCCCACGCCGGGAGGAGACGCCCTCTTTATCGCCCCGTAATCGACGTAGCTCGCCCCCCCGTCGCCGTGGTGATGAGTGATGTTTTTAACGGTGGGAAGGCTAAAAAACTCTCCTGACATGTTTGTTTCTAATGGGCTCTGAGGTCACGGTGGCACTTTATCTGTGCAGTCACATGACAGGCAGGAAGACGACCCAACACACACACACACACACACACACACACACACGGAGTCACCTCACCTGCTCGTCCAGTCTGTGGGCCGCGATGGTCGCCCCCTCCTCCTGCTCGGCATCGCTGACGGGCCGGATCCTCAGCGCAACCTGACGCACAAACAGCAAATTGATTGATTGATTCCCAATTTCCTGCAGCCGTGAGTCAGAAGATGAGCTCAGCTGAGGCCATAACCGTGTTTTTATTTGGGGAACGTGACCGTTCAGACGCACGTGACATCGAATAAGAAAGGACACGGGCATGTTGGCGGCTAACGCGCCCCCTCCCAGCGCCGTGGTTCCAGAACCGACTTGGACCGCGAGGAGCGCCTTCCCGCTTCCTCTCCCAACCACTTCGGTCCAGACTGATTCAGCCAAAACTTCGGGAAGGAAATTAGAATCCTCATTATCATCAGTCACCTGCAGCGTTCAGAGGCTCAATTAGACTCAGATCAGGGGCAGCTTTTAACGGGAGGGGGGTATTTCCACAGGGAGCGTCGGAACCGGGGGTAAATGGGCAGAAAGGTGGCCTCCTCTTGGCTTCTGTGTAATATTCTAAAGATGCTCCTCTGAGGACGAGAGGGAGAAAGTCCAGCAACTAAAGGAGCTGCTTTAATAATTAAGGTGTGAACCTGGAAGGGATGAGGCCTGGAAGACACGTAGAGGAACAGAACCGGAACCACCCGGCTTATTTTAGTAGGAATTCATCTCTATCCAACAGGAGAAACGTGTCAGGAGGGTTCTGATCGTCAAGAAGGAGCTGATTAAACTGTCGTAATCAGTGATCCATGATCTCAAATGGATGATAAAAAAAGAATTATTATTATTATTATTATTATTATTATTATTATTATTATTATTATTATTAAGAATGAAGGTTCTGTTTCCCAGTCGGAACCGGCGCGGCACATTCATGGGTTCGATGTCTGGTCCATTAATTCTCGATTTAAAGGACACTTACAGTTAGTTGCTGGTCTTTGGACTCTCCGATGTCCTTCATGGTCACTTTTGTTCCGAGCGAAGCGGGTCAGCAGAGGGGACACTGGACCCTCCTCCGGACCGCCGGTACCGACATGTTCCCCCGAACCAGAGCCCACCTGCAGATTCACGCTCCGAACAACTAATGGCGTCCAGAAGCGACTGATTCGGTCCGGAAAACGGCGGTTCTGCCGGTTCGTGAGTCGCTCAAAAGTGCGTCGACATCTAACAGGTTAAAACCCAACAAAGAAGAAGAGCAGAAAGAAAAGACAGGTGGGAGAGAGTCCACCTGCGCCTTCTCTCTCTCTCTCTGCGTGCGTGTGCGCGCGTTGTCCCTGGAGACGCGCACGGATCCGCGGTTACGAGCGCGATCAAGCTAGCGGCATTAAAACAGTTGCGGCTACTTCCGACGCACTTCCGCGTTTCTCTTCGTTGACATTTTGTTGCTTTTAAATTCTCAACTTTTAAAACAACCCCAGGAAAAAAAAGCAGCCTCTTCCTATGTGTGTATCAATAAATGGTCATGATATTCACTCCACGAATAAAAACACATTTGCTCATGGAATTGATTTAATGAATAAAAGTGGCAAATGTCAAGTTATTGCTCGTTTTATTCAGGCACTATCTAGGGAGACCTCTGCTGGCAGGACTCAACATTACCACTGTTTACAGTAAATTCCCTCCTGGCTTGGCACTTTTATTATTATATTATTATATCGAGCTACCTAACAAAATCTTTTCATCTGGATTTTGAAACTATAAGTTAAGGCAAATTTTTAAAAATACACTTTAGCATCCCACCAAACCATATAAGCTATTAAGCTATTGCTGCTTAAATACTGGGTGGTTTAATACACCTGCTTAACTACTTCTGCTTTTTCAATAAAATGAACTAAATAATTACCCGTTTTGCAATCATAAAGTCATTTTTGTGTTACCAGAACACTGTCTTATGTGTCATAAATAAACAAAGGTATTTAATGTGACCGATATTGTAACTACATTCACGTAAACAGCTGTGTTCATGGCTGGCATTTGAATTCACACAGACTTGGATGTGCAAGGGTTTCAGAGGGTTAGAGGGATTTTAGAAAGGGACACATTTTACTGAAAACTGCTTTATTTAACTGACATTAAGACCCTAATGTTTAAGGTCGCACATAAAATAGAGCACCACTTCTGCTGCCTGTACAACGTAGCATGCTGAATTCAATTTTCTTTCCTTACAAAACCGTACGTTATTCATTAATCATGGTTAGGGCAACACTTGACAGGTGAATTTAGACACATGTTAATGAAAAACAAATACAAAAGAAAACCTATGTGAAAACACCTAGAAAAAATATATAAAAATGGCACAAATGAACCCAGCCCAGAAGAGACTAGTCGGCTTTAATTGTACAACACACACATCGGCTGTATATATAGTCTCACTTTAAAGATGTCTGGAAACGTGTGTGTGTGTGTGTGTGTGTGTGTGAAGGTCAATAAATTAGACCTCAGCAGTGTCTCCTGCTGCGTACCACCAAATATATCCTCCACAAATCACCCCCCGCTGAATACAGATGCATCTGTTGCTCTCTCAGGAGACCGGAATGGATTTAAAGACATTTCAAGTGTCTCGAAGGTGAGAAGAAAACACGTGGTTGAGCTGCCGTGCACTGACGAGCGCACCCTCCGCTGCTGCTCAAATATCCAGCAGGTTAATCCTGACAGAAAAAATCGGATTAATCAATAATGAGAGAAACAGTTTGACATCTACTGCACAGGCTGCAGTCCTTGTTAGGCTGAGAGTCATCGTGTGTGTGTGTGTGTGTGTGTGTGTGTGTGTGTGTGTGTGAGAGAGATGCCGTTTCCCTCAGAGAGGTGAAGAATTCTAGGCTTGGAAGTCGTTTCCCGTCTGTCTTCTCTGCTCTTCGGTCATGGACAGGTAGGTGGCCCTCATGGTCGGGGAGTACTGTGGAGCAGAGATAAGCACCAGAGGTTACCGTGGGTTACCAGGTGTTTCTGTGGGCGTGGCCCGAGGGTTTGGAGGAATCGGGTCCACAGTCGCTCTGTGCAGTCAGCGTTTTCTGATCATTTGCAGGCAATTGTGAGCATTTTGTGTCAAAGATCCACAGGAGAAAAATGCTAAATGTATTTATTTTTGGTTCGTTTCTTGAATATCTTTGGTGAATAAACTAATCCGACATCAACAGTTAACCGCGGAAAATATTTTAAAAGCTTTGGAAAATCCTGGGCTTAGACTTGTCACGTTTATTTGCTTTTAGCATTTACGTTTGGTACAAATCAGCAGGACAGAGGGAGGGAGGGGGGTGATGATGCATGGGGGGCTAGGAGGATTCTAATGACTCTACTGGAACATGTTGCTACTGCAGTCTGGGTCAAACAGCACGCTCAGTGTTATTCATTGATCCACAACTTTCTTAAACCTACACCTCTCAGATCTCTGTGATCAATAACAGATCTGTCAGGGCTGGAGAAGGTCTGATACTGGAAGACTTTAGATTGGAAAACTTGAATGAAATAAAAGAACTGCATGCACAATAGCTGAAGTACTACACTGTGACCACCAGGGGGCGATTTACCCTCACAGACTTTCTGCAGCGGCGACAGAAGGTTGTGAGTTCAAAACCATGCTGTGAAAGAAGGACTGCACAGGAACCCGATCCAGGGGTTGTGACGGAAAGGTCAGAGGTTACGAGATGCAAATGAGGGGGAAAGGAAGAAAACCAGGAAATGTGTCCTGGGAAAAGTTCAAAAGACTTACTCGGCTTCTATACTGCTGAGAGTATATCTTCAGGAGTTGGTTAAAAAAAGATATTAAAATGAAAGATACAGAAAAACAAACAAACACAGATATGACAAACAAACAAAAAAATAAATAAAACATGCAGTTAGCTGCAGACTGCTGCATTGGGTTAACAGTTGTAGCCTGGAGGAAAAATGTCAATTAAACAGTTGCTGCTAATTGTTATGAAAAGGCAGAAATAGAACATTCAGCTCAAGATCAATGGAAAAGAATTAAAGAATGTTTACTGAGCAACCTGGTATTTGTTGCATGGCTAATAAAAGACAGTTGTTCAGAAATTAGCTGGTATTTCCGTGTCATCACACCCAGCGTGAGCGCCAGAGAGCAGCAGGAAGGATTTAATTCAGCGTGCCATCGTACTCTTGTACACCATCTATATTTAATCCCTCTGTGTTTCTATATTTATCCCTGTCATGCAGATTAACAGGAGTCCTGCTCTCCAGCCAACGAGAAACGTGTGTCGGAGTCTCACGACCGCTGTGACTCCCTCCTGGGAAAATAGCCTGAGGGAAGCTAAATGATGTCGTGTCCACGGTCAATTATTAATGATATTACTTCTCCTCTCCTTCCTCTGCTGCTACAAATCAGCGTTCGGGGCCTCAAGAAGATAAAGGAGCTAAAGAAATTTGATCAGATGTGGGTGAGAATCTGAGCGGCGCCAGTATAGAACCAGAAAAGAACTAAGATCATCTGTTATTCATAGATTCTGCTGGGCTTTAGAGCCCAAGTCTGTTTGCTAGCTCAAAGAAAAATAACATCATAGGAGGGACTTGTCCTGCGGGGCCCAACGCACCGACGGGGGAGGAGAGCCTCGTCCAATCAGAGGCACGTTCTCGAACCTCGGAGTTCCCCCGAACAGAGCATTCTGGTTCCTGGGGACGAAGGAAAGACCCGATTCAGACGGCGGCGGGAACGCGGCGAATGTAAACAGGCTTTGCTCCGATTGGCTCACGTGTAGTCGGACACGGGGGCGGCGGAGACAGCCGGCGCGGGCGGGTGGAGGCTGCTCTGGCTGCCCATGCTGCTGCTGTAGCTGCAGAAGCTGTGCATGTTGGTGAGGTTGGGGTTCTGGGGGCCCACCCTCCTGGCCCGGGGGTTGAACGGATCCTCCTCGTCGATGTCGTCGTAATCCCGTTCCCTGCAGAGGTGCAACAGCGCACGTGAGGCAGGAAACCCGCCCGCTGAAGCTTTCCCACCAGCACAAACAACCACCTTTACATCCCAAAGTCTTGGGTTGTTGCGCAACAGCTGGGGGGGGGGGGGGACTCACTTGCAGGCAATTTGTCTCCAGGCCCGGGGAATGGCACACAGCATGACAGTGAAGGCACAGGCTGCCAGGGACGAGAAGAGGCAGAGGTACAGCGTTCCCTCCACGCCATCGTAGCACACCCCCACCATGGCGTCCAGGTAGTCCTGGAGGGGTCACGCACAAAACACAGCACAATGTCGAGAGGCACAAGCTGGAATTTGCTGCCACGGGCCGACGAGTCCGGCATTATTCATGAAGAGAGGCGCGGCTGGGAGCGCCGGTGTGCAGGGAACTCATTATACAGCACATTAGTCGGCGCACAGTTGCCTTCTCGCCTCCCAGTTTAACTTCCCTCCCGTTGACCCAGTTCTGCTGCCCTGACACCAAACAGAACACAGAACAAACCGACCTTATTCAGCCCCCTGCAGTCCAGCAGGGCGGTCAGCTGGTGCAGACTGGCCTCTGAGGAGTTCAGCAGGTGCTGCACGCCCAGAAGGTCCCTCTGCGGACACAAACGCTCGTCAAAAAACCCAATCGCTCGCGTCCGACACTGGTTTCCTGCCTGTGTGATACCTCGGCAGTGGGAAACAGCGGCACAGCGAACTGCAGGAGGCCCTGGATCTGGATCTGCATGGTGGTCAGGGACCTCTGGAAGATGGTTAAAGGCTGCAAACAAGGAGTGACAGAGCAGAGCGATGCACACAGGCAGGATCTGAAGCTCGTTGTTCATCAGTAAAGTATCTGCTTCATTATAACAACTCCTGGAGCTCCCCTGTAGTGACGCCCTCCCGCCAGCAGGGGGCGAAGTGAGCCTCCACAACCACCCGTGCGGGTGATCACGTGATTCCTCCTCATTTTTTAAGATTCGGATTCTCAAATGAATAAATCAGCCACTTCTGCTGAAACAAAAAACCCCTCTAAAGTCTAAAGACGGTTCTCCCCCATGGGGAGCGGAGGAACGAGCGCACGTAAACTCCCAACGCGGCGACTCTGAAGTCAGACCAGCGCCTTCGTTGTGATGGGGACGACGTTCTGGGCCGGAATAAACTGGGACAGGGGAGACGGATGGAGGAGGACAGCGGGGGGGGGCCAGACGCTGACGCTGATAGAAAGAGATTGGAAGAAAAGGGGCAGGAGGGTTGCCCGGAGCAAAAGGATGGAGAGAGGAGAGGAGAGAGCGCACGAGGCCGTGCACGCTCACGTCCGACCCTCCTCAGGTCCTCCGACTGTCGGCTCGTCAGCAGCGATGAGCAATAACTCAGCAAAAAAAGGCAAAAATCAAAGAACCCCCCCCCAAAGGAGAACAGATCCGACGTTTGGCCGTTTCAGAGAGGATCACGAGATCCACGCGGAAAGAAGATCAAATTAAAGGTACATTCATTAGCTGTTTAGCGTCATTAAGGGGGGGGCAGAGCGGGATGGGGGCGGGGCAGAGCGGGATATGGGCGGGGCAGAGCGGGATGGGGTAGAGCAGGGTGGAGGTGGGGCAGAGCGGGATGGGGGCGGGGCAGAGCGTGATGGGGGCGGGATAGATCTGGATGGGGGCGGGGCAGAGTGGGATGGGGGCGGGGTAGATCGGATGGGGGCGGGGCAGAGCGGGATGGGGCAGGGTAGAGCAGGGTGGGGGCGGGGCAGAGCGGGATGGGGCGGGGTAGAGCAGGATGGGGGCGGGGCAGAGTGGGATGGGGGCGGGGTCCTACCTGCTGGAAGGGGTTGGAGAGGCTCTGGTTGCAGAAAAGATAATAATGAAGAATATCTGCAGAAATCAGAGAGACACAAGGTGAGTGGGGAGGGGGGGGGGGGGTGTGCTGGCAGGAAGTGCTGCCGCCGCGGCGCCGAGCCTCACCGGTGCCGATGACGCCTTTGGTCTGGCTCAGGAGGAACCTGTCGGGGGCCACGCAGAAGTCGCTGGTGCCCTGAAACCAAGGAGAGGTGAGTGAGGATCAGAGCGGCTGGAGTTCATTTTAGGGGGAAACGCCGCTAAGAAACGATCTTTCACCTTCGGTGCAGGTAAGAAACCCGCAGATGTGTGAAGGTCAAACGCCCCCTGGGACAAGACACGCCCCCCCACGCCCTGCAGAGCTCCGCCCCCCCAGACTGGGAGTTATGCTAACGAGCCGAATTCTCTGGCCAAACCTGAGCTCGGACGCCCCCCAGCGAGCTGCGCTGGTTCCTGGGGTGAAAACAACCGTTCAGCACCCGTCAGGAACCAAGGCCCTTATTACCCCTCACAACTGCCCCTGCAGGTGCTCCAGTTTCCCGTCCACAGTCCAAACATCAAAGACTTCAACACCTGATCATCTGAGCACCAAGGTTCTGAGGAGCCGTGTGGTTCTCCCAGGCTCCGAGAGCCCAAAAGAGCCCCAACCACTTGCCCTGCTTTCTTACGCGCAGTATTGCCGGGCGTCCACTGGGGGCAGTTGTTTGCGACTGCAGATAAAAATAGATCATTTCAAAAGCAGCCAGTAATTATAGTCGGTTTTAAGATCAAAGGCTTCCTGCTCAGAAAACAACATGAGGACTCATCCAGGAGCAGCGTCTCCTGCTCTGTTCCTCTCATCCTGAGGTTCAAGTGAATCTTCTACAGGGTTTTTTGGATTAAAAACAGAAAAACACCAACACATCAAGCCTCCCTCTGCATCAAAGAGCAGCACAAAGAGGTCCGTCAACTGAGCGTGAAGCTCACATTAGCCTGGTGGAGGGGAAACGATGACAACTGCAGATTAACCCCCCCCCCCATTATCTCCTAACGTAGATCTCTACATGTTCGCTGTCCTCTTCACCCTGGAGTCAGAACATCAACAACTAATCTGAAGGAGCCTCAAAAAGCCTCTATAGGAGCCTCTAAAGGAGCCTCTAAAGGAGCCTCTATAGGAGCCTCTATAGGAGCCTCTAAAGGAGCCTCTAAAGGAGCCTCTAAAGGAGCCTCTATAGGAGCCTCTATAGGAGCCTCTAAAGGAGCCTCTAAAGGAGCCTCTATAGGAGCCTCTAAAGGAGCCTCTATAGGAGCCTCTAAAGGAGCCTCTAAAGAAGCCTCTATAGGAGCCTCTATAGGAGCCTCTATAGGAGCCTCTAAAGGAGCCTCTATAGGAGCCTCTATAGGAGCCTCTATAGGAGCCTCTAAAGGAGCCTCTAAAGGAGCCTCTAAAGGAGCCTCTATAGGAGCCTCTATAGGAGCCTCTATAGGAGCCTCTATAGGAGCCTCTAAAGGAGCCTCTATAGGAGCCTCTATAGGAGCCTCTAAAGGAGCCTCTAAAGGAGCCTCTATAGGAGCCTCTAAAGGAGCCTCTAAAGGAGCCTCTATAGGAGCCTCTATAGGAGCCTCTAAAGGAGCCTCTATAGGAAAGAAATCTGACGGAAATGCTCCTAAACAAAGATGTTACTGATGCTAAATGCTACGTGGACTGGTTATACTGGGGGAGGGAGGCTAAATGGACTGGTTATAGTGGGAGGGAGGCTAAATAGACTGGGGAGGGAGGCTAAATGGATTGGTTATAGTGGGAGGGAGGCTAAATAGACTGGGGAGGGAGGCTAAATGGACTGGTTATACTGGGGAGGAGGCTAAATGGACTGGTTATAGTGGGAGGGAGGCTAAATAGACTGGTTATAGTGGGAGGGAGGCTAAATAGACTGGGGAGGGAGGCTAAATGGACTGGTTATAGTGGGAGGGAGGCTAAATGGACTGGTTATAGTGGGAGGGAGGCTAAATAGACTGGTTATACTGGGGGAGGGAGGCTAAATGGACTGGTTATAGTGGGAGGGAGGCTAAATGGACTGGTTATACTGGGGGAGGGAGGCTAAATGGACTGGTTATACTGGGGGAGGGAGGCTAAATGGACTGGTTATACTGGGGGAGGGAGGCTAAATGGACTGGTTATACTGGGGGAGAGAGGCTAAATGGACTCACCACGGCGATGGCCAGGTCAGCTCCCAGTGAGGCCCAGCTCAGGACCAGCGTCAGCACCCCGAACACCATCATCCTGCAGAGGAAACAACAGGTGTCACACGTCTCCATGGCAACAGCGTCGCCCTGGGAATGACGCTGTCGTACGTTTGCTGTAAAGTTAGCGGCTAACTTCGCATCGTTAGCTGGTTTCCCTTCAACCGCTTCAACAGAAACGCTGCCGACAAACGAGACGATTGTGAGGGAGGAAAGAGGAAAAAAGGGGAATTCCGGGGAAAATCCCAACCACATGGGTGTTTCCTCCAGAGGGATCCTGTCGGGAAGATCCTGGGATCTTCGTGGATCACAATCCTGGAAGCAGAGCAGCTGTGGTGGAAGGAAGTGTTTCAAGGAGTGACCTCACTGGCAGGTCAGAGGTCAACCCTCCCTCCCCCGTTACCAAGGCAGCGTCTGTGGAATCAATCATTCCCACAGACGCTGCTCTGATAAAAACGGGACATTTCGGAACGCTGGGGAAATTTTCAGCGAGTCCTTTCCTGAAGGGAGGGAGAAAAGTACTTTTTTAGGAAGTTTTCAAAGGGGTTTTGGTTGGATGTTTGTTTTCTGGGGGATAAACTGAGGGACAGACGTCCAGGCCGAGGACACGTCCTCCTCCGCTGTGGAAAAGGAGGAGGGGCGGAGCTTCACGGAGCCGGGACAAAAGTGGTGAGAGGAGCAACATCAGCTCCGTCTTTCACATCGAGCAGCGTGAAGCCAAACGAGCAGGAGGACAACATGTCCTCAGATGTCCCACAGCCAGGACCAAGTTCTGCTCCTGCTCTGTGGAAGATGGATCCTGATTCAGGTTCAGTTGTGGAACCTCAAAGGCTCAAATCAGTGGACAGCAGGGTGGACAGGAGGGTGGACAGGAGGGTGGACAGCAGGGTGGACAGCAGGGTGGACAGGAGGGTGGACAGGAGGGTGGACAGGAGGGTGGACAACAGGGTGGACAGCAGGGTGGACAGGAGGGTGGACAGGAGGATGGACAGCAAGGTGGACAGCAAGGGGGACAGGAGGGTGGACAGGAGGGTGGACAGCAGGGTGGACAGGAGGGTGGACAGGAGGGTGGACAGGAGGGTGGACAGCAAGGTGGACAGGAGGGTGGACAGGAGGGTGGACAGCAGGGTGGACAGCAAGGGGGACAGGAGGGTGGACAGGAGGGTGGACAGCAGGGTGGACAGGAGGGTGGACAGGAGGGTGGACAGGAGGGTGGACAGCAAGGTGGACAGGAGGGTGGACAGCAAGGGGGACAAGAGGGTGGACAGCAGGGTGGACAGGAGGGTGGACAGCAGGGTGGACAGGAGGGTGGACAGGAGGATGGACAGGAGGGTGGACAGGAGGATGGACAGGAGGATGGACAGCAGGGTGGACAGGAGGGTGGACAGGAGGGTGGACAGCAGGGTGGACAGCAGGGTGGACAGCAGGGTGGACAGCAGGATGGACAGCAGGGTGGACAGGAGGGTGGACAGGAGGATGGACAGGAGGATGGACAGCAGGGTGGACAGGAGGGTGGACAGGAGGGTGGACAGGAGGTGGACAGCAGGGTGGACAGCAGGGTGGACAGCGGGGTGGACAGGAGGGTGGACAACAGGGTGGACAGGAGGGTGGACAGCAGGGTGGACAGGAGGATGGACAGCAGGGTGGACAGGAGGGTGGACAGGAGGGTGGACAGCAGGGTGGACAGCAGGGTGGACAGCGGGGGTGGAGGAGGGTGGACAGGAGGGTGGACAGGAGGGTGGACAGGAGGGTGCTGTTGTTGATGCTCCTTTGGGGACATTTTGCTCTCTCACATCAGATGAGGGAGTCACATTAAAGAGTCACTGTAAACCTGCGTTAGCAGCACATGCTAACACGGCGCTAACCCTCTCACCCTGTCTGAGCACCAGAACCAGAACCTCCAGAATCACTCGAACACCTTCAGGTTCTGCAGAGCCGCTTCCTGAACGTTCCGGCTGGAAGAGTCGTGCCTGCTAGCACACGCTAATGCTAGCAGGTCAGAAGGCTAATCCACTGTGGACTCAATCCACCCCCACGCTAACCAGGGCATGACTTGGGGGTGTGTGAGTGTGTGTGTGTGAGTGTGTGGTGTGTGTGAGTGAGTGTGTGTGTGTGTGAGTGAGTGTGTGTGTGGTGAGGTGTGGTGGTGTGAGGAGTGGTGTGGTGAGGGGAGTGGTGTGGGAGTGTGGGTGGTGGGTGGGGAGTGTGTGGTGGGTGTGAATGTGAGGGGTGTGGGTGGGTGAGGTGGGTGTGTGTGTGTGTGTGAGGTGAGGGGTGAGTGGGTGGGGTGTGAGGGTGTGTGTGTGAGTGGGGGTGGGTGGTGAGGGGGTGTGTGTGAGGTGTGTGGTGAGTGTGTGGGTGTGTGTGTGAGTGTGTGTATGAGGTGTGGGTGTGTGAGTGGGGTGTGTGAGTGGGGGTGTGTGTTTGTGTGTGGTGTGTGAGTGTGTGTGTGTGTGAGTGTGTGTGTGTGAGAGTGTGTGTGTGGTGTGTGTGTGTGTGTGCATGTGGGTGTGGTGCGGGTGTGTGAGTGTGTGTGTGTGTGTGTGTGTGTGTGTGCATGTGTGTGTGTGTGCGTGTGTGAGTGTGAGTGTGGTGTGTGTGAGTGTGTGTGTGTGTGTGGTTAGTAGGGCAGGATCGGAGCAGCTCTTCTCCTGACTGGCTGATTCAGTGAGACAGAGCCTACTGGGCCGGGGGAGCGAGGCCTGGCCGGAGGTCTCGGCGCTTTTCAGCATAAAAATAAACGCTTCCGAGTGGGGAGACGGAATCAGGTGGATCTCTGCCGCTGATGCCAGAGACAGCTGGAAAGACACAGGTGACACAGGACGCTTCATCTCTGAGCGGCTGAACTGGGAGTACTGGGAATACTGGGAGTACTGGGAGCGCGCTCATCCCGCCGCTGGCACCGGGACAACAGGACTGGTGTTTGCACAGGGATGAGGTCTCACGCCAGCCGCTAAAGTCTCCGGCAAATTCCCACGGGAAAAGGAAGCCAGCCAGCTAGCGCAGCATGCTAACGCCGCTCGCTAAGAGACCCGGTAACTGAAGCTGGTCCACCAGGGGCCCGTCGGACTCACGTGGTCAGCAGCCAGCGGGACTGTTTGGCCAGGCCCAGACAGGCCAGCAGGCAGATGATCAGGTCCACGATGAGGAGCAGCAGGTAGGAGAGCCACCTGCAGGGACAGACAGAACCAGGACACGTCAAGACCCGTTCCCTGGGCTCCAGGACGCCTCCGTTAGCCTCCTGAGCTTCAAACTGAGCTTCAAACTAGCCTCCGTTAGCGGCAGCCGCCAGCGGCACGCATCCAACCCGAGCTAATGCTGCTAATCAGTCGCACCAGCAGTCACGTGCGGCGCCTGCACATGCACGGTGTGAACACGCGTGCGCACGGGTCCCGCACAAGGGCGCTGCTCGGCGCCGCCGCCGTCGCGTCCGCGGCTTAATTAGCGCTCAGGAAGCAGCGCGGCGGGATGGGAACATTCATAATGGAAGAGCACGCGCAGAAGCCTGCGTTGTGCTGCTCCAGATGTGCACGTGTGAGGCAGAAATGCTAAAAATACCCAGACTGGCTGGACTCAGAGCTCCTGCACGCTAGCAGCACGTTACATTTCAGCTAGCTGGTGTTCACGGGTCAGTAGGAGGTCTCATTAGCATGCTAATGTCGCTAAAGCCGAAGACAAAATATGTCTGGAAAGTCCCGGAGACGCCTGGGCGACGCGTGGTAATTAGCCTGGTCTCAACAGCTGGACGCACCTGCGCCTGCGCCTCACCTGTAGTACTCGATGTTGGCCGTGTGGTCGGCGACGGACGCCAGGTCCATCTCGGCCTCCGCCCAGTCCGGGAGACCCAGCAGCTGCTTGATCACGTTGTCGGCCATCTGCTGCATGAACCTCAGCGTCTGCACGTAGTCGCCCCGCGTGGCGAAGATCTCGTCCAGCCGGGCCAGGTGCAGGTGCAGGCCGCTCCTCATGCTGCCCATGGTGCCGCTCACCTGGGGTGACGGAGAGAAGGGGGCGGGGCCAGGCGTGAGTGTTGATGATTGAGTTCCCCTCAAATGGTCAAAGATGGTGGGGACGTAGCTAGCATGAACACTTAGCATGCGTTAGCCGAGGGATTAGTGGTTGAATCTTAGTGGGTCTCAAGTGTTCTGAATTCTTGTTGTTCGTTCAACAGAGAGCAGAGATTTTCATGCTCTAACTGAGAGGGCGGCCCCCTCCTCCCCACAGGTCAAAGGTCAAAGGTGAGGGAGGGAGGGACCGCGGGAGAAGGATGGAATACTAAGATTGTGGAGGCGGAGAGGTTCCGCTGGAGACGACGGGTCAGAGACATTCGGACTTTCCTGATGCTTCAGGACAGAAACTGGTGGCTTGTTGGGCAAACTAGCATCAAACTAGCTTCACACTAGCATCAAACAGAGCTTCAAACTAGCATCAAACTGAGCTTCAAACTGAGCTTCAAACTAGCTTCAAACTAGCATCAAACTGAGCTTCAAACTGAGCTTTAAACTGAGCTTCAAACTGATCTTCAAACTAGCATCAAACTGAGCTTCAAACTAGCATCAAACTGAGCTTCAAACTAGCTTCAAACTAGCATCAAACTGAGCTTCAAAGTAGCTTCAAACTAGCATCAACCTGGCATATCTGCGGGGGAGGGGGAGGGGCGGAGCAGGGAGGGGGAGGGGCAGAGCGGGGGGGAGGGGCGGAGCAGGGAGGGGGAGGGGCAGAGCAGGGAGGGGGTGGGGCGCCTCATTAAATATAAATACTCTTGTTCCCCGTGTTTCGCCTGTGCACGCCGCTGCTGGTGAACCAACGCCACGCGCAGGAGTGCTGTTTGGACCGTAACCTGGAACCCTCCGCCGACCCGCCGGGTCCGCGTGGTCACAACGGGCGCCATCGAGCATTTCAGCCGCTTCGGGCTCAGTTTCTCAGCTCATCCACCCACAGACGCTTCACATCCACTCTGGGAACGATGAGGATTGTCCCTTCCCTTTCAGGGGGGGGCCGTTTGGCCCCCCTGAACGGCCCCCGAGGCCAATCAGACACCCTCCCCCATCAGCTAGCCCCGCCCCCGGCTCACGGTTGGTTCGGGGGGTGGACTGTGGGAACACTGGGCTCTTTGTGCCAGGACTTGTTAACAGTCCGGGGGGGCAGCGAGCTGACGGCACGACTTGGATGCACTTCCTGTTTCCTGATAGGCTAACGCGTCCATGCTAGCATTACCGCGCCTGGGAGAATAATCCCCACTGGTGTCCTCTCGCACTCGCTCCCAGATTTAAATATTTATAGCGCGTCAGTCAGGCAGCGACGCAGAGCCCCGCGTTAGCATGTGAGCGCGGCCTCCTTACCCGTGCCTGGCAGGCCCGCGGAGGCGCTAAGTGGCTCGCATCCCGCCGCATTAATCTGCATCATCACAGATGGACACGTAATCCCCGCTCTTCAGTGGCGGCGGCGGCGTGGGCGCCGCCAAGAGCTCGGCTCCATCAACAGCCTATAAATAAACAGTCCGTCACGGTTTCAGATCGGCCGCTAATCGCCGCTAACGTGAATCCCGTCGACTCGTGAAAGTCTTCGCTCAGGTGGAATCTTACGCTCCGTCGTCGCTAATCTCGGATTAGGCTAATCCGCGCGTTTTCATCGGACCGCTGCCGTCCGATGCCGACACAGATCAGGACGCAAATCCCAGAATCCCCGACGGGGCGCCAAATCTGCTGAGTCAGCAGGAGCCTTTTATTGGGGCTGAGGTGACTCAGCAACCGGCAGCTAGCATGCTAGCATTAGCCTGCCTATACGGCCGCGGTTTACCTACCAGGCTGTCCACTCCACCCAGTGTGTGGTTGGCGTTGTAGAAGGAGTAGGTCAACTGGTACACGCCGTCATTAGCCTCGCTGTTGCCATAGAAACCCACGCCCACGGCGATGCTGAGGGGGAGATGAGAACAGTTGTTAAACGCCCAATTAGCGACACGACGGCTGCGGCGGACGGCAACCAAAGAGCGCCAACACGAGCAGCAGGTAGCTCCGCCCCCGCGGCGGTGCTAGCCTGGGGCCCGATGAGGCGTCTGGAAGGGGACGGCAACGTCTCGGCTAACGCTAGCATCGGCTAACGCTAGCATCGGCTATCGTTAACAGCAATTACATTTGAACACAAGCGACACGTTTCAAGCTTATGTTCGCTAAGCTAACGGCTAAATGTGGCTGTCGCCCAACCTCACTGATACCTTTTTGGTTCTTTGGTTCAACAAACTGGAGAGAAGAGGTCAAAGGTCAGACAGCCAGGAGGAGCAGAGCATCACTTCCAGCGGCGCTCCGCATGTTCCGGATTAGGATCAGAGCAACATTAGGCTCCGATGATCCGACATCAGCGTTGTTTTCTAATCTCATTAAAGCTGGAATGGAGCTTCATTAACCCCAAAACACCTCACTGTCCTGTCTGTCCATTCTGTCCTGTCTGTCCTTCCTGTCCTGTCTGTCCTTCCTGCCCTGTCTGTCCTTCCTGTCCTGTCTGTCCATTCTGTCCTGTCTGTCCTTCCTGCCCTGTCTGTCCTTCCTGTCCTGTCTGTCCATTCTGTCCTGTCTGTCCTTCCTGCCCTGTCTGTCCTTCTGTCCTGTCTGTCCTTCCTGCCTGTCTGTCCTTCCTGCCCTGTCTGTCCTTCCTGTCCTGTCTGTCCATTCTGTCCTTCCAGCAGGTCTGAGAGGGACACACTCGGACCTCATGCTGCTGATGACCTCTGACCTCGCGCTAATGATGGACAACGGCTCTGTTACTGAGCTTTATGCTAATGAGCTAGCGCCTGGGGAGCATTTGAGGATGAAGAAGAAGAAGAAATGGCTGATGAAGATGACTCGGCTGCGGATTCTCGACTCCCTAAACCCAAACGGGCCTGGCGGGTGATGGCCCACCCCCGAGTAGAGAGGGCACGTAAATAATTAGCATCGTTAGCATACGGAGGCTACGGAACATGAGCCCATTCAGGCTCTCCTGAAAAGAGCTGTTCTACGAGGCTCCAGGCGTGATTCAATAAAAAAGTGGCATCTAAAACATCTCACATGACTGGGAGACCCCCCCACCACACACACACACACAACACACACACACACACACACACACACACACACACACACACACACACACACACACCCTCCCCCCCAGCCACAGAATTCAATTAACTGCCCCGTGGGGACGCAACATCTCGCTGACGTGCAACTTCTGCCCAGTTACGCAACTGCTGCTTCAGACTTTGGTCTCTGTAAACACAGCACGAGGTCGGTAGCCGATGCTAGCAGGGGCGCTACCACGGTGTTAGCAGAGGCACTAGCAGGGGCGCTACCACGGGTGTTAGCAGAGGCACTAGCAGGGGCGCTAGCAACACCACTAGCGCTCTTATTACTGTGATGTCATTTCTGAGGGACAGGAAGGTTTCTGCTGGTCTTGCGGGGCCTCACACACCAGCAGACGGCTGAGAGGCTGGAACGTGAGGACCAGGGGGAGCTAAGCTAACGGCTGGGATCAGGACTGACGAGGCCCTGGAGCCTAAACAAACCCCACGAACCATTTAACGAGGTATCGGAACAGTTCGATGCCCATTTAACGATGTATCGGAGCAGTTCGATGACATTTAACGATCTATCGGAGCATTTCGATGACATTTAACGGTGTATTGGAGCAGTTCGATGCCCATTTAACGAGGTATCGGAGCAGTTCGATGACATTTAACGATGTATCGGAGCAGTTCGATGCCCATTTAACGATGTATCGGAGCAGTTCGGTGCCCATTTAACGATGTATCGGAGCAGTTCGATGCCCATTAACGATGTATCGGAGCAGTTTGATGCCTTATACTGGTTATATACTGGTCCCACTGGTTATATACTGGTTATATACTGGCTGCTCATCATCTGTTTCTTCTTCTTCAACATTGAGGTTAAATTGTAGAAACTGCAGCAGGAAGTTGGAACGAAAGAAAAAACAGTTTTGTAGGTTTGTTTTGGTTTCGGAGCCGCGGTTCCAGGCGGACGCGGAGGAGAGGCGGCGGCGTCTCACCAGGTGAGGAGGGCGGCGGCCACGGCCGACCAGGTGACGCAGCAGGAGCCCGCCTTCTTGCTCTGGTCCTCCTCGTCTCTGCGGCAGCAGCACAGGCAGCTCAGGTAGACGGCGAGGCCCAGCAGGTTGAGGCCCAGGCCGGCGGCCGCCACGCAGCCCAGGAACATCAGGGCCTGTGGAGACAGACAGGAAGTGCGGGCGTTCCCAGTCAAGGAGCGTTCCAAGATGTTGGATCCCAACAACGAACTTCTGGAACGTCAAGCTAGCGGAGATGCAGAAAAGCCCCAAAACATCGTTGCCGTTGCTAATGACAAAAGGGTCACGTGACCTCACGACCAGCTGACCTCGGGGTCACGTGACCCCTGCGAAGCCACTGATGAGACGGCGCTAGTTAGCGACCGGGCTAAGCAGTTTTGTCTGCTGAAGGTTTTCCTGGTGATAATATCCGACCCGCTCCCCGGCTCGGGTCGTCGCCCCCGGAGATCCTGACTCTTTCCGGCAGAGTGCGCTCGGCTGGGCGACCATTACGACTGAGTAATGCGACCCGTGTTTTATGCATGAGGCGGGGGGGGGGGGGGGACGCGGGGGGGGGGGGCGCCTGGTTTGGGACTCGTCTCACTGCTTCTCTCGAGCTAACTGGGACACTCGTGCAGCCTGGACCGGGATCCTTCCCCTGGGGGGTGTGGAGGGTTCACGGGTTTGACGCTACGCCCCTGAGACAAAGGAAACCCACCCCCACCGCTTCAGTGAAAGAGACGGGGGGGGGGGGGGGGGGTCCGAGTGTGCATCAGTGCGTGGAACATCCAGCCAATAGAGCGATTAGCCCCATGCTAATGACGGGCTCCAGCACACACGAGACTAATCAGGGTGAAGGACCGAGGGGGGGGGGGGGGGGGGGGCGTCTCTCCGCTGGAGGGGCGCCCTAAAGGAGCAGCCGGGTCCACGGGTACCCAGAACCCTCCGGTAACGCCAGCAGAACACGTTTGCTCCTATAAAACCCGTTTTTTTTTTTATGCCACAGTGAGTAAATCTGTAAACGGGTTAAAACTTAACCAGCGGCAGCAGATTCCAGGTTTGGCAGCAACAGGAAGTGAGAGGGGAAGTCAGATGGAGCCGGACCTGCTGACCCACACATGACGCAGACACGTGGGCTCAGGACGTGCACGCCCACGCGGTCCCGGACCCCGTCCTGTTCCGGGCCGGGCTTCCTCGGACGTTAGCCTCGGGCCCCCCGACGCTGGGAGCAGCGGAATGGGTGGTCTCCACGGCAACCGGGGAGCACGTCGGGAACATGTGGGGCCTCCTCGCCAGGGCGTCCTTGTCTCAGCGAGAGGACGGTTGGAAGCTAACCAGCGCCGCTCCGCTACCACTTAGCGGCTCATTCTCCCAAAAACGTGAACGCCAGCGAGAGACGAACACTCGCGTATTGTCGGCGTAAAGGAATTAGAGAAGTGGTCAGGTGATCCCGCTGACATTCCCGGGCCCAGAAAAGTACCAGCAGGGACGTGAGCCGAGGACAGAGGAGGCTTGGAAAAACTGCAACCCCTCGCATTCCAGCGCACGCCGACCCGGAGCCCGTGAGGGGGTCCGTGTGGACCGGCGTGCTCCAGCGAGCCGGCGCCGTTAAAGACGCGCCGCCGCCGCAGAGGTCGGTCCAGAGGGGACGAGGCTCATTTCAGATCCTCCGCCATAACGAGCCACTTGTGTCCAACCACAGCTAATCCATTAGCCGCGGCGGCGGTTTAGCCTCCCGGCGCAGGAGCGGATCAGATAAAATGCTAATTAAACTGCGGCGGTGGGAAAACGTCCCGCTAATATTCCGACTGTGAGGAAGTGGAGGCGGAGGGTGGACAGGAAGTCCACGTCTGCAGGTGAGACGTCTCCACAGGTGACGTAGAAGAGGCGGGAGCTGGAGGTCAAAACGTGTCGCTCGGCATCGCCGTTGCCACGGTTACGCCCCGTAGATCCGCACCATTTATTTCTGCTGCTCTAGTTCTTGTCACCATCTGGACTCCTGCTCAGGGGCCCCGGGGGGCCTTAAGGGTCTGAGTGGACTAACCGGAGGTCCCAGCTCTGGATCCCAGCAGTGGATCCCACTAGTGGATCCAGGTCAATCACAACTCTGGAGTCCTGGTCCCTGCCTGAACCCACCTCTCTTCCGGATCCGCTACAGAAACAACAAACACGGGGCCAATGTTGGAACAACCCCCCTCGCGGGGACATTTCTGGCATCGAGCCACGTGACTTTAGTTCAGGGCGCAATGATGAACAGAATCTGAGACCAGAGGTTTGACGACCCCGTCTCTGCCCCCCCCCCCACCCCCCACCGACCTGCTGGTAGTTCTCCTCCTCAGGCAGGAAGCTGTTATCAACCGGCTGAAACCTCAAGTTGACGTGAGGGAAATTGTGGAGCCAGTAGGTCCACCAGGGCGCGATGTAATCCACCCGAGCCGAAGACATCCCTGCCGGACAGCAAAAGTTCGGCTGCAGCCTAAATTAGCCTCTTCTACCCGGAGCGGAGGTCCTAATCCCGTCTCATGTCAGACAAAGGCGACGGGGAAACGCACGCGCGGCGGTGGGAACGCTCCGAGCCGCGCATGGGGCCAAAAGACGTCCGAGAGGCTCCGGAGAGGCGGCGGCGCCGGTGCGAGCAGGATCCGAGAGGACTCGCATGAAACGCGGCGATACCCGCAGCGCCTTCCGGGACCCTCTCCGCGGTCCGACTGACTGGAAACGCGCACGTCTCTGGAGCGCGCCGAGGACGCGGGAGCGCGCGCCGCCGGGCGGGTTCGGGATGTGGGACAGTGACGCGCTCACCCGACAGGTCCGAGGACGCGGCTCCGCCAGACACCGACTGCGGCCCCGCCCAGCGGCCGACAGGCGCCATTACACCACAGCGCCGAGCGCACGCGCTTTAGTTTAAATCAATCAAATCAAATCAAATCAAATCAATCTTTATTTATACAGCGTCTGTTACAATGAAAATTGTTTCAAGGCGCTTTCCAGAATCCCAGGGCCTGACCCCAGACAAGCAACAGGGGCAGGAAAAACTCCCCTTTAACAGGAAGAAACCTGGAGCAGGACCAGGCTCATGTAGGGGGACCCTCCTGCTGATGGGGGGGGGGGGGGGGGGGAGGAGAGGAGAGGAGAGGAGAGGAGGAGAGAGGAGGGAAGAGGAGAGGAGGGAAGAGGAGAGGAGGAGAGGAGAGGAAGAGGAGAGGAGGGAGGAGAGGAGAGAAGAGAAGAGGAGAGGAGAGAGGAGGGGAGAGGAGAGGAGAGGAGAGAGAGGAGAGGAGAAGGAGAGGAGAGGAGGGGAGGGAAGAGGAGAGGAGGGGAGGGAAGAGGAGAGGAGGAGAGGAGGGAGGGAGAGGAGGGAAGAGAGGAGAGAAGAGAGGAGAGGAGAGGAGAGGAGAGGAGAGAGAGAGAGGAGAAGAGAGAGGGAGAGGAGAGGAGAGGAGGAGAGGAGAGGAGAGGAGAGGAGAGGAGAGGAGAGGAGGGGAGGGAAGAGGAGAGGAGAGGAGAGGAGGGGAGAGGAGAGGGGAGGGGAGGAGAGGAGAGGAGAGAGGAGGGGAGAGGAGAGGGAGCAGGAGAGGAAGAGGAGAGGAGAGGAGAGGAGAGGAGAGGAGGGGAGAAGAGAGGAGAGGAGAGGAAGGGAGAAGGAGAGGAGAGGAAAGGAAAGGAAAGGAAGGGAGAGGAGAGGAGAGGAGAGGAGAGAAGAGAAGAGAAGAGGAGAGGAGGGAAGAGGAGAGGAGAGGAGAGGAGAGGAGAGAGGAGAGGAGAGAGGAGAGGAGAGGAGGAGAGGGAGAAGAGAGAGGAGAGGAGATGAGGAGAGGAGAGGGAGAAGAGAGAGAGAGGAGAAGAGAGAGGAGAGGGAGAAGAGAGAGGAGAGGAGAGGGAGAAGAGAGAGGAGAGGAGAGGAGAGGAGAAGAGGGAAAGGAGGGGAGGGAGAGGAGAGGGAGAAGAGAGAGGAGAGGAGGAGAGGGAGAAGAGAGAGGAGAGGAGAGAGAAGAGAGAGAGGAGAGGAGAAGAGGAGAGGAGAGGAGAGGGAACCATGACCCAGTGGGGTGACAGAGGCCTGTCAGGTGATCATGTTTCTGGACCCCGGCAGCCTTGGCCTATAGCAGCATAACTAAGATGTGACCTAACGATTAGACGACCCCCTAAGTATGATAATCTGTCTGTCTATGATAGTAACTGGAACTACTGAATTAGTAACAATAAGCTTTTTCAAAGAGGAAGGTTTTAAGTTTGATCTTAAAAGTAGCGATGGAGTCAGCCTCCCGTACCTGGACAGGGAGCTGGTTCCATAGCAGGGGGGCCTGGACAGGGAGCTGGTTCCATAGCAGGGGGGCCTGGACAGGGAGGTGGTTCCAGAGCAGGGGGGCCTGGACAGGGAGCTGGTTCCAGAGCAGGGGGGCCTGGACAGGGAGCTGGTTCCATAGCAGGGGGGCCTGGTAGCTAAATGCTCGGCCCCCCATTCTACCCCTAGAGACTCTGGGAACCACCAGTAGACCAGCATTCTGAGAGCAGAGGTCTATTGGGCTGGTAAGGTGTCACTAGCTCCTCCAGGTAGGATGGAGCTAGGCCTCTGAGGACCTTGTAGGTCAGAAGAAGGGTTTTAAAAATGATTCTAAATTTAACGGGCAGCCAATGAAGCGACGCCATTACAGGAGTCATGTGACCTCTGTGGTCAATACCTGTCAGAACCATGGCTGAAGCATTCTGGATCAGCTGGAGGCTTCTTAAAGACTTAAATCAAAATCTAATTTCATTCTGCGGCTTATTAGGATCCGGTTCCAATTCCAACAGTGGGGGTGGGTTCAGAGTGGACCCCTTAGCTTATTCATAAAGATCAACCCTTAAACGGCTTTAAAGGACAACAGGACACACGTGTCGGGAGTTTTTCCAATTTTTATTACAATTATCTGTACATCGTGGTTTTACTTGAGCTCCTTCACAGCCAGACCTGCAACAAAGAAAACGCCATTACAACCATCACACTGGGGTTCGGTGCGCACACACACGTAATTAGAACCTACAGGACTCCAACCACAGACATTAAACACAAGCGGCAGCACCAAAGCAACACTTACTTTAAAATGAATCCCAACAGAGCATTTAGCTGTTAAATAACCCCCAAATTAATGAAGCTGTTGCAGATCTGTACCACGACTGCGCAGCTCTTCGTCCTGCTCCCATCGTGTCTTAATAATCATTTAATTCTGACTCGGTTCCCCTCATATGAGCAGAATCACGGCACCGACCTGGAGGCAGGGACTGCTTGAGCTTCTCGGCCTTCTCCTTGTCTGTGATGACCAGGGTGTACAGGTACCTGCTGCAGCGCACCTTGAACTTTACATTGTCCTTGTTCTTCTTGATCTTTACGGCTGCAGGACAACAAAGACACGTTTACACTAAATGTGACGCTTGTGCACAAGTGTCCTAGAGCGAACAATGGCTGGTGTGTCCAGGAAAGGATGAGACTTACACTTGGCATCCTTCCTCCTGGCTGTCAGCAGGAAATCTTTGATTTCTTCAATCTTGCGAGGCTGCGAGGACACACAAATGAATTAATTTATGTGAATAATAATGCGCAGGAACGCGGGGGAAGCCTGGCCCGGCAGGAAGGTGGTGTTAGGGGACCGGTGGAACTGAAATCTCCGCGTGGAAGTCGAAACTCAGCACTTGGTCCATCGTTACTCTTGCAAGACTGTGATGCATCACGAGCACGTCAGCCTGAGATGTTTGGACGTCTTGCTAATGGCTAATGCTAAACTCTGTTCAGCCAAGTTGTGGCGAGTTTTGGACCCCCGCTGACAGAGTGGAGGCAGAAAAGCAGAAAAGGAAATTACAAAGAGCCAGATTAAACGTAGAAATGGCCTGTTTAGCCTTCGTTTCGAGTCCTAATTCCCCGAAAACAAGCGTGTCCGTGAGCATTGACAGCCTGTTGGCTAACGATGTTAGCTACATGCTAGTGCTAAGCAGCTACGCCGGAGCCGGGGGAGGCATTATAGCTCACATTCTACATCCACACGTCGCAGAATAGCTTTGCGTTTTAATTATAAGGTGGACAACGTCGCCAACGACTCAGAAGCGGCTCTTTTAGCCCCAGGAAGAGGACTTACCATGCTGCCTTGTGACCGGACAGAGCGCTGGGGAAGAGCAGAGAAAAGACGTGAGACAAATTATCGCAACGAAATTAACTTGCAGAAAGGAGATTCTTGTGCAGTCGCGAAGCTGCTTTTACGCATAATTATTAACTGATTGGAAGAACGACGCTATATTTAGCGTCTAACAGGATGGTTAATGATACAAAAGGGAGATATTTATGGTAAACTCACTCAGTCTGCCAAAGAGGGGATGAAAGGGGCGGAACTTCCGGTTTCAGACGTCTTTATACAAGGCTACGGAGAGCATGAAGGGACAATTAAAAAGTCAAAGGCGAAAATAATGAATTATATTGCTAAATTCTTACCTTCTTATAGCAAAAGAATACAAAATGAACAGATTTTTCACTAATATTGTAGGAAATGTCAACACAAAGGAAGAGCCCATTAAATGTGCTGATGTTCCAAAGCCAAGGAGCTTTAGTGATCAAGCAACCTACGATAATATGGGTTTAAGTCACCAAATGTGGGGAAATGACCTGCTTGGAAAGTTGCACTCAGTGCTTTTTTTTTTTTGCTTATTATGCTTTCTAAAAATGTGTTATGCCATTTATTCAATATTTATCTGTTTACGCACAGAACGACATCCATCATACAATATACAAGGACACAAAATTGAAAAATGAATTTATCTTTATAGTCAAATATGAGTGGGACTGGACCTGATGTTCTGCTGCGCTGTATGGAGGCCATCCTTATGTTGGGTCCTCATAAATAATCATGTATTTAGTCATGTGTGGCAACACTCAACACAAACAAGCAGCTCTTTTTGTGATCCAGCTGGTGAAATGAATTCTCGGAGAATGCGCATTTCACTGCATGTTGATGAGCTGGAGGCAGCTATTCACCTCCGGAACTGCACATTTGTCACCCTCCATTCTCGGTATACAATAGCCACTGGGCTGAATAATCCATATTCGGAGATTGTGAACGCCTGTCAAAGTTAGAAAAAGGGTCATTTAAAAACAGATGAATTAATTAAGATAAAATACTTGACCTTCAGCGAGCGGCAACACTGCAGGCGTGTGCGATTCAATAGAATCGATGTTTTCTTTGGCGTTTTATTCAAAAACAGAATCAATTCTTTATTTTCCTCATCAACGTTTATTCAAGGCTTGAAGGTTAAGTGTCACATGACGAGTTTTCTCTCCACAAACCCAAATTCGACTGTTAGAAACGCTCATTTTGTCAGTTTTGCTGCTGCTCCCACGTCTCTCCCCCTCCCGCCAGACTTCAGCCCACAGACCCAATTTGTTTCTGACACGACCGTTTTGTGGGGTTTTATTTCTGCAGCAGCAGAAACGTTCTTTTGTTGCCAACTGTAAATTATTGCTGAGAAGAAGCTAAGCTGGGAAACACATGCGCTCCTGACTTACGGGTTCAATTATCTTCAGCTGTCAATACTATAAATCAAAACGTTCCCAGGGAGAAAAAAATGATATAAAAAAAAAAAATCAACTTTTAGTGTAAGAATTTGCAGTTAATGGGAAAAGTTAATGGTCCAGTCGTGCGGAAGTCCTGAAATGACAGGCAAGGAAATGTACCAACGCTGTGGGGTTCGGAATCACAAGAAATGGCTCCTTAATGAACTCCAGACTGTTTCCATATTCACTTCTCAAAAGCAGAGGATGATCTGTGTCAATAATTTACACCGCGGGAGCCCCCTTTGAGTGACACCCCACTCAGTTACCATGGAGATCCACTTTGACACGCAATAATTCATAAAGGCTGGAAACAGTAGAAGAGCGCTTAGCAGATGAACCTGTCCACCTGCCTGCAGCCCGGCCGCCTCCGGGTGTTCAATCAACCCCGTCTGTCTCCGGATTATAACCGCAACACTTTCACATCAGTCAGAGTTCAGCTCGTTTACCGGGAGGATCACAGCCCAAAACTCTCCTTTGGATCCAATTAGGAAGAGGGAAATCTTCCTTTTCATCTCCAATAACAACCAAACACGTTTTCCTAAACGTGAATTTACCAGGAACATTTAAATCCTGGCTGGACATTTTCTCTTTATGGGTGTAAATAAGATTACTGTAGTTTACGCAAGACCGTCATGGCGTCACCGACAAGAGGCCATTTTAAAATAAACACGTTTTGCAGCAGCAGTGGTGTGCGCGCTGCCTTCTGGTGCGGCGTGATGACAAGCGTCACCCCGATGATAAATCACGAAGCGTCGGAAGACGTGAGCTCGATGTGATGATGAGTTTGAGTTATTAAACGCAGCCTGCGTGCAGGTGTGGACTGTTCCACGCCGTGCCACCGTGTTCACGTTGCGGTTAAATAGTGTTCCTCTGATTGTGCACAACAAACTCGGCCGTAGATTGAATGTATCACACACGACAGCTTTAAACCTTCTGTTTCAATCCGTTTGAGGTGGTTGTAATACCCGCTGTGACCAGCAGGGGGCGGTAAATAACCGCGCATGCAGGCAGTCCCGAGGCTGTTCCTCACCGTGGCGACAGGGGGCGCTGTGGGTCAGGAAATGGACCCGCCCCTGATCTCAGGTGTCATTTCTTTTCTTTTTAAGCACATTTGCTTTTACGAGCTGGCCTCATCCTCGCGGTCATGCTGTCTAATCTTTTATAATTCTCGTTTTTGCTAAATCTTCTGCACATCAGGACGATCAAGAAGTTTTGTGTCCGCCTCAAATCCGCGTCAGATCTCCGCAGATATCAACTTTCCTGCTGCAGTCCGCGTGCACGCTTTGATCGCCCCTTCAAAAACTCCCTTTGTAAAGTCGGCTTGTGCTAAAATTGGGCCTTTTATTGAAATTGGAGTTTGAGTGGACGACAGTGGGGGCGTGACCCCCCCCTCATTAAAACCACCAGAGAAGCGCCGATGACGGAATGCGCGGGCGGCTGCAGACGCACCTGAGGGCTGGGAGGTAAAGCAGGTGTTTGGTATTAATCTGCTGCTTCAGCCATTATCGATGACACGTGCCGATCGGTCAGGCAGCTGCGTCAGAGGGGGCAGCATCCTGGCGTCGCCACGACGACCGTCACCGAGGCAACGGGTGTGGAAACCGCCCAGTCATGGTTACGATGGCGGCTGGATGCTGATGTCATCGTCGGGATCAACGATCTGCCCGGTCAGACCCAGTCTGGCTCATCCATCCATCCATCCATCCATCCATCCATCCATCCAGCCATCCAGCCAGCCAGCCAGCCAGCAAGCCAGCCAGCAGCCAGCCACCAGCCAGCCAGCCAGGCCAGCCAGCCAGCCAGCAGCCAGCCGCCAGCCAGCAGCCAGCCAGCCAGCCAGCCAGCGCAGCCAGCCAGCAGCCAGCCAGCCAGCCATGCCAGCCAGCCCCCAGCAGCCAGCCGGCAGCCAGCCAGCCAGCCACCAGCCAGCCAGCCAGCCAGCCAGCCACCAGCCGGCAGCAGAAGCCAGCCAGCCAAGCCAGCCAGCAGCAAGCCAGCCAGCCAGCCAGCCAGCCAGCCAGCCAGGCCAGCCAGCCAGCCAGAGCCAGCCGGCAGCCAGCCAGCCAGCCAGCCAGCCAAGCCAGCCAGCGCAGCCAGCCAGCCAGCCAGCCAGCCAGCCAGCAGCCAGGCAGAGCCAGCCAGCCACCAGCAGCCAGCCGCCAGCCAGCAGCCAGCAGCAGCCAGCCAGCCAGCCAGCCAGCCAGCAGCCAGCCAGCCAGCCACCAGCCGGCAGCCAGCCAGCCAGCCAGCCGCCAGCCAGCCAGCAGCCACCAGCCAGCCAGCCAGCAGCCAGCCAGCCAGGCAGCCAGCCAGCCAGCCAGCCAGCCAGCCAGCCAGCCAGCCAGCAGCCAGGCAGCAGCCAGCCAGCCAGCCAGCAGCCAGCAAGCCAGCCAGCCAAAAGCAAGCCAGCCAGCCAGGCCAGCCAGCAGCAAGCCCGCCAGCCAGCCAGCCAGCCAGCCACCAGCCAGCCAGCAGCCAGCCGCCAGCAGCCAGCAGCCAAGCAGCCACCAGCCAGCCAGCCAGCAGCCACCAGCCAGCCAGCAGCCAGCCAGCCAGCCAGCCAGCCAGCCAGCCAGGCAGCCAGCCAGCCAGCAGCCAGGCAGCAGCCAGCCAGCAGCCAGCCAGCAGCCAGCCCGCCAGCCAGCCAGCCAGCCAGCCAGCCAGCCAGCCAAGCCAGCCAGCCAGGCAGCCAGCAGCCAGCCAGCAGCCATCCAGCCAGCCAGCCAGCCAGCCAGCATCCAGCCAGCCAGCCAAGCCAGCCAGCAGCCAGCCAGCAGCCAGCCAGCAAGCAGCCAGCCAGCAGCCAGGCAGCAGCCAGCCAGCCAGCCAGCCAGCCCGCCAGCCAGCCAGCCAGCAGCCAGCAAGCCAGCCAGCAGCCAGCAGCAAGCCCGCCAGCCAGCCAGCAGCCAGCCAGCCAGCCAGCCAGCCACCAGCCAGCCAGCCAGCCAGCCAGCCAGCCAGCCAGGCAGCCAGCCAGCCAGCCAGCAGCCAGCAAGCCAGCCAGCCAGCAGCCAGCCAGCCATCCAGCCAGCCAGCAGCAGCCAGCCAGCAGCCACCAGCCAGCCAGCAGCAGCCAGCCAGCCAGCATCCAGCCAGCCAGCCAGCAGCAGCCAGCCAGCCAGCCACCAGCCGGCAGCCAGCCAGCCAGCCAGCAGCCAGCCAGCCAGCCATCCATCCAGCCAGCATCCAGCCATCCATCCATCCATCCATCCATCCAGCCAGCCAGCCAGCCAGCCGGCAGCCAGCCAGCAGCCATCCAGCCAGCCAGCCAGCCAGCCAGCCAAGCCAGCCAGCAGCCAGCCACCAGCCAGCCAGCCAGCCAGCAGCCAGCAAGCCAGCCAGCCAGCCATCCAGCCAGCCATCCAGCCATCCATCCAGCATCCATCCAGCATCCATCCAGCCAGCATCCAGCCAGCCATCCATCATCCATCCATCCACATCCATCCATCCATCCATCCATCCATCATCCATCCATCCATCCATCATCCATCCCATTAGTGTTATTGCAGAACTGTGAGTCAACAGAATGAAGATAAAAATTGTTTTGCAGATCAAAATCAATAAAATGTCGCTCTTACTGACATTCTTCTTGAATTTT